>NW_007234456.1:0-9174 GCF_000164805.1 Carlito syrichta | reverse complement strand
CATTCCATTCCATTCCATATCATTCCTCTCCATTAGATTCCATTCCTCTCCATTCCATTCTGTACTAAGCTATTCCTCTCCTTTCCATTCCATAACACTCCGTTCCATTCCACTCCTCTCCATTCCATTCTTCCTCATTCCATAGCATTTATTAATTTCCACTCCATTTCATACCGTTCGATTCCATTCCACTCCAATTCTCTCCATTCCAATTCATTCCATTCCATTTCATTCCTATCCATTCCATTCCATAAAATTCCATTCCTCACCATTCCATTCCTTTCCAATCCATTCCTCTCCATCCCATTCCTCTCCATTCCATTGCTTTTCATTTCATTCCACTTCATCCCATTCCACTGCACTCCACTCAATTCCATTCCACTCCATTCCACTCTTCTCCACTCCATTCCATTCCACTCTATGCCATTCTATTCCAGTCCAGTCCATTAAATTCCATTCCTTTTCACTCTATTCCTCTCCATTCCAGTCCACTCCATTTCATTCCATTCCATTGCATTCCACTCTATTAAATTTGTCTCCATTAAATTCCTTTCCATTTCATTTCATACCATTCCATTCCTGTCCATTCCCTCAATTGCATTCCTCTCCATTCCATTTCATTCCTCTCCATTCCATTCCATTCCATTCCATTCCACTCCAGCTCATTGTATTCCACTCCATTTCATTCCATTCCACTCGTTTCCATTCCATTCCCATTTTTTCCCTTCCTTTTGTCTCCTTTGCATCCCATTCCATTCCAATCCATTCCATTTCATTCCCCTCCTTTCCATTCCATTCCTTTCCATTCCATTCCGTTCTATTCTATTCCTCTCCTTTCAATTCCATTCTTCTCTGTTCCATTCCATTCCTCTCCTTTCTATTCCTCTTCATTCCATTGCATTCTATTAATTTCCACTCCATTCATTCCATTCGATTCCTTTTAATTCCATTTCTCTCCATTCCATTCCATTTCATTCCATTCAATTCCATTCCTCTCCATTCAATTCCATTCCATTCCTTTCCATTCCATTCCATTTCTCTCCCTTCCATTCCTTTCCATTCCTTTCCATTTCTCTCCATTCCATTCCTCTCCATTCCATTCTTCTCCATTCCAATCCTTTCCATTCCATTCCCTTCCATTCATCTCCACTCCATTCCAAAATATTATATTCCACTCCAATGCATTCCATTCCTCTCCATTGCAATCCATTCTATTATATTCCTCTTCTTTCCACTCCAATACTCTCCATTCCATTCCATTCCATTTCTCTCCATTCAATTCCATTCCATTCCTCCTCTTTCCATTGCATTCTATTTATTTCCACTCCATTCCATTCCATTCAATCTCTCTCGATTTCATTCCATTTCATTCCTTTTCATTCCATTTGTTCCATTCAATTCCATTCTCCTCCATTCCATTCCATCCCATTCCGCTCCATTCCATTCGTCTCCATTCCATTCCTTTGCATTCCATTCCACTCCATTCCAATCCACTCCACTCCCCTCCATCCCATTCCACTCCATTCCACTCCACACCACTCCATTCCATTCCAGTCCACTCTATGCCATTCAATTCCTTTCCACTCCATTCCTCTCTATTGCATTTACATTCATTCCATTCCACTCCATTCCATTCCATTCTACTCCATTTCATTCCAGTCCACTTTATGCCATTCAATTCCTTTCCACTCCATTCTTCACCAATCCATTTCTATTCATTCCATTCCACTCCATTCCATTCCATTCTACTACATTCCATTCTACTCCACTTCTCTCCAATCCAGTCCACCCTATTCCCTTCAAATTCATTCCACTCAATTCCACTCCATTCCATTCCATTCCTTTCCATTCCATTTCATTCCTTCCCATTACATTCATGTCTATTCCATTCCACACCATTCCATTCCATTCCATTCCATTCCACTCTATTACATTTCTTTCCATTAAATTCCTTTCCATTCCATTTAATTCCATTCCTTTCCTCTCTATTCCACTCAATGTCATTACTTTCCATTCCATTCCATTCCACTGCATTCAATTCCACTCCACTCCACTCCATACCATTGCACTCCATTCTTTGCCATTCCGTTCCTTTCCATTTCTTTCCTTTCATCTCCATTCCATTACATTGTTCTCTATTCATTTCTATTCTATTCCATTCCTCTCCATTCCATTCCATTCCGTTCCATTACTTTCCACTCCATTCTACTACTCTCCTTTCCATTCCTTTCCCTTCCCTTCCAGTTCTCTCCATTCCATTCGAATCCATTTCATTCCATTTCTCTTTATTCTATTCCACTCCATTTTTCTCCATTCTATTCCACTCCATTCCATTCCCTTCCCTTTCATTCCACACCCTTAGATTGAATTCCACTCCATTTCATTCCAATCCACTCTATTCCATTCCTTCCCCTCCTTTCCATTCCTTTCCTCTCCCTTCCATTTCATTAATTCCCTTTCCATTCCATTCCATAGCATTCCATTGCTCTCCCTTCCGTCCTCTCCATTCAATTTCTCTCCATTCCATTCATTCTATTCCATTTCTTTCCATTCTCTTTATTAATTTTCTCTCCATTAATTTCCATTTAATTCCATTTAATTCCATTCCAATCCTCTCCATTCCATTCCATTCCATTCCATTACTCTCAATTCCATTCAATTACTCTGCATTCCATTACACTCCACTCTGCTCTCTTCCATTCCAAACAATTATATGCCATTCC
Source organism: Carlito syrichta (assembly GCF_000164805.1). Taxonomy (NCBI): domain Eukaryota; kingdom Metazoa; phylum Chordata; class Mammalia; order Primates; family Tarsiidae; genus Carlito; species Carlito syrichta. Next base: position 6,451 of record NW_007234456.1, on the reverse strand, counting down.
ATTCCACTCCGTTCCATTCTATTCTTCTCTATTCCAATCCATTCCTCTCCATTCTTTTCTATTGTATTCCATTTCTCTAAATTTCATTACCTTCCATTCCATATCCTGTCTCTCCATTCCATTACATTCCATTAAATTCCTTTTATTTCCATTCTATTGTCTTCATTCGATTCCATTATATTCTATTACATTTCCCTCATTCAATTCCATTCCATTCCATTCCATCCCTCTCCATTCCATTCCCTTCCATTCATTTCCTTTCGATTCCTTCCTTTTCTCTCCATTTCATTCCTCTCCATTCCATTCAATGCCATTATTCTCCATTCCATTTCATTCCACTCCATTCAATTCCACTCCACTCCACACCATTGCACTCCATTTTATGGCATTCCATTCCTTTCCATTTCTTTCCAGTCCTCTCCATTCCATTACATTCTTCTCCATTCAATTCTATTCTATTCCATTCCTCTCCACTCCATTCCATTCCGTTCCCTTCCATTCCATTCCATTCTAATACTCTCCTTTCCATTCCATTCCATTCCATTCCAGTCCTGTGCATTCCATTCGAATTCATTTCATTCCATTGTATTCCTCTCCATTACTCTCCATTCTAATCAATTTTATTCCATTTCATTCCACTCCAGTTCATAGATTTACACTGCATTTCATTCCCTTCCACTCCATTCCATTCCTTCCCCTTCTTTCCATTCCTTTCCTGTCCCTTCCATTTCATTACTCTACATTCCATTCCATTCCATTCCATTGCATTCCATTCAATTCCTCTCCATTCCTTTCCATTTCATTCCCCTCCTTTCCATTCCACTCCTCTCCCTTCCATTTCATTACTGTCCATTCCATTCCATTCCATTCTATTCCAGTCCACTTTATGCCATTAAAATCCTTTCCACTCCATTCCTCTCCATTGCATTTCTATCCATTCCATTCCACACCATTTCATTCCATTCTACTCCATTCCATTCTATTCCACTTCTCTCCAATCCAGTCCACTCTATTCCCTTCAAATTTATTCCACTCCATTCCACTCCATTCCATTCCATTCCATTGCATTCCTCTCCATTCCATTCCTGCCCATTCTATTCCACTCCATTTCTTTCCATTCTATTCCATTCCACTGTATTACATTTCTCTCCATTAAATTCCTTTCCATTCCATTCCTTTCCTCTCTATACCATTCCATGTCATTACTTTCCATTCCATTCCATTCCACTCACACTCCATTCCATACCATTGCACTCTATTCTATGCAATTCCCTTCCTTTCCATTTCTTTCCATTCCTTTCCATTCCATTCCATTCTCCTCCGTTCATTTCTATTGTATTCCATTCCTCTCCATTCCATTCCATTCCGTTCCATTCCTTTCCATTCCATTCCAATACTCTCCTTTCCATTCCATTCTTTACCAATCCATTCCATTCTAGTCCTCTCCAGTCCATTCGAATTCATTTCATTCCATATCTTTCCATTGTATTCCACTCCATTGCTTTCCATTCTATTCAATTCCATTCCATTTCATTCCTCTCCAGTCCATTGATTTACACTCCATTTCATTCCATTCCACTCCATTCTATTCCATTCCCCTCCTTTCCATTCCATTCCTCTCCCTTACATTTCATTACTCTCGATTCCTTTTCATTCCATTCCATTCAATTCCTCTCCATTCCTTTCCATTGCCTCCTTTTCATTCCCTTCATCTCTCTTCCATTTCATTACTATCCATTCCATTCCATTCCATTCCTCTCCATTCACTTCCTCTGTATTCCATTAGTCTCTATTCCATTCACTTCCTCTCCATTGCATTCCATTCCATTACTTTCCTTTCCTGTCCATTCGTCTCTATTAATTTTCTCTCCAGTCAATTTTATTCCATTCCATACCTCTCCATTCCATTCCACTGCATTCTTCTCAATTGCATTTCATTACACTCCACTCAATAGCACTCCACCCAAGCATTAAATTCCCCACAATTATAAGCTATTCCATTCCATTGCATTCCATTCCTTTCCTCTTTCTTCCATTCCATTCCTCTCCTTTTAACTCTATTCTATTCCATTCCTCTCCATTCCATTGCATCCATTACAATACATTCCATATCATTTCTCTCCATTCCTTTCCATTTCATTCCATTTCTCTTCATTTCATTCCATTCTATTGAATTCCCTGCATTCAATTCCTTTCCATTCCATTTCTCTCCATTTCATTGCGTTCCATTCCATTACTTTCCATTTCATTCCTTTCCATTTCTCTCCATTTCATTCCTCTCCATTCCATTCATCTCCATTCCATTTCGCTCCATTCCATTCCATTCCACTCCGTTCTTCTCCATTCCATTACTTACCCTTCCATTATATTCTATATCATTCCTTTCCATTCCATTCCATTCCTTTCCATTCCATTGCATTCCATTCCACTCCATTCCATTCCCGTCCATTTCTCTCCATTTTATTCCATTCCCCTCCATTCCACTCCATTCCTTTACCTACCTTGCCATTCCATTCCATATATTCCTTTCCATTTTATTCCATTCCTCTCCTTTCCATACCATATCATTCCCTTACATTCCTTTCCTCTCCATTCCATTCTGTTCCACCTCATTCCATTCATTTCCATTCCATTCCATTTCTCTCCATTCCATTACAATCCTCTGCATTCCATTGTATTCCATTCCATTCCTCTCCACTCTACTCCATTCCATTACACTCTATTCCATTTAATTCCATTTCATTCTATTCCTCTACATTCCAATCCAATCCTCTCCATTCCATTGCCTTCTAGTCCTCTCCATTCCAATCCATTCCTCTCATTCCATGCCATTCCTTTCCAATCCACTCCATTCCATTCCACTCCACTCCACTCCATTCCATTACACTCTATTCCATTCCCTTCAATTCCATTCCATTGCATTCCATTCCATATCATTCCTCTCCATTAGATTTCATTCCTCTTCATTCCATTCTGTGCTAAGCTATTCCTCTCCTTTTTATTCCATTCCGCTCCGTTCCATTCCACTCCTCTCCATTCTATTCTTCCTCATTCCATTGCATTCTATTAATTTCCACTCTTTTCCATATCGTTCGATTCCATTCCATTCCATTTCTCTCCTTTCCAAATCATTCCATTCCATTTCATTCCTTTCCATTCCATTCCATTCAATTCCATTCCTCACCATTCCATTCATTCCAATCCATTCCTCTCCATCCTATTCCTCTCCATTCCATTGCTTTCCATTCCATTCCACTCCATTCCACTCCACTCCACTCCATTCCATTTACTCTATTCCTTTCAATTCCAGTCCCGTCCATTCCATTCCATTCCTTTCCACTCTATTCCTCTCCATTCCAGTCCACTCCATTTCATTGCATTCTATTGCATTCCACTCTATTAATTTTATCTCCATTAAATTCCTTTCCATTCCATTTCATACCATTCCATTTCTGCCCATTCCTTCAATTGCATTTCTCTCTATTCCATTTCATTCCTCTCCATTCCATTCCAATCCATTCCATTCCATTTCATTCCAATCCAGCTCATTGAATTCCACTCAATTTCATTCCATTCCACTCCTTTCCATTCCATTCCCCTTTTCCCCCTTCCATTCGTCTCCTCTGCTTTCCATTCCATTCCATTCCCTTCCATTGCATTCCATTCCATTCCATTCCATTCCATTCCATTCCATTCCATTCCAGTCTCTTCCATTCCATTCCATTCATTCCATTTCATTCCCCTCCGTTCCATTCCATTCCTTTCCATTCCTCTCCGTTCCATTTCATTCCTCTCCTTTCTATTCCTCCTCATTCCATAGCATTCCACTCCATTCTATTCCTTTTAATTCCATTTCTCTCCATTCCATTTCATTCTATTCCATTTCATTCCTCTCCATTCCATTCCATTTCATTCCATTCAATTCCATTCCTCTCCATTCAATTCCCTTCCATTCCTTCCATTCCATTACATTTCTCTCCCTTCCATTCCATTCCATTTCTCTTTCTTCCATTCCCCTCCATTCCATTCCATTCTTCTCCATTCCAATCCTTTCCATTCTATTCCCTTCCATTCCTCTCCACTCCATTCCAAAACATTATATTCCTCTCCATTCCATTCCATTCCTCTCCATTCAATTCCATTCCATTACTCTTCTTTCCATTGCATTCTATTATTTTCCATACCATTCCATTCCATTCAATTTCTCTCGATTTCATTCCATTTCATTCCTTTTCATTCCATTTCTTCCATTCAATTCCATTCTCCTCCATTCCATTCTATCCCATTCCGCTCCATTATATTCGTCTCCATTCCATTCCTTTGCATTCCATTCCACTCCATTCCAATTCACTCCACTCCACTCCATCCCATTCCACTTTATTCCATTCCACGCCACTCCATTTCATTCCAGTCTACTCTATGCCATTCAATTCCTTTCCACTCCATTCCTCTCTATTGCATTTATATTCTTTCCGTTCCACTCCATTCTACTCCATTCCATTCCTGTCCACTTTATGCCATTCAATTCCTTTCCACTCCATTCCTCTCCAATGCATTTGTATCCATTCCATTCCACTCCATTCCATTCCATTCTACTCCATTCCATTCTACTCCACTTCTCTCCAATCCAGTCCACTCTATTCCCTTCAAATTCATTCCACTCCATTCCACTCCATTCCATTCCATAACATTCCATTCCATTCCTCTCTATTCCACTCCTGTCCATTCCATTCCACTCTATTACAATTCCCTCTATTAAACTTCCTTTCCATTCCATTTCATTCCATTCCTTTCCTCTCTATTCCACTCAATGTCATTACCTTCCATTCCATATCATTCCACTCAATTCAATTACACTCCACTCCACTCCATACCATTGCACTCCATTCTATGTCTTTCCATTCCTTTCCGTTTCTTTCCATTCCTCTCCATTCCATTCCATTGTTCTTTATTCATTTCTATTCTATTCCATTCCTCTCTATTCCATTCCATTCTGTTCCATTCCTTTCCATTCCATTCCAAAACTCTCCTTTCCATTCCATTCCATTCCTTTCTCTTCCATTCCAGTCCTCTCCATTCCATTCGAGTCCATTTTATTCCATTTCTCTTTATTCTATTCCACTCTATTTGTCTAAAATCTATTCCATTCCATTCCCTTTCATTCCACTCCAGTCCACTGAATTCCACTCCATTTCATTCCCATCCACTCCATTCCATTCCTTCCTCTCCTTTCCATTCCATTCCTTTCCTTTCCATTTCATTAATTCCCTTCCCATTCCATTCCATAGCATTCCATTCCTCTCACTGCCATTCCTCTCCATTCAACTCCTCTCCATTCCATTCATTCCATTCCTTTCCATTCTCTTTATTAATTTTCTCTCCATCAAATTCCATTTAATTCCATTCCATTCCTCTCCATTCCATTCAATTCCATTACTCTCAAATCCATTCAATTACTCTCCATTCATTCCACTCCACTCTGCTCCATTCCATTCCACACAATTATATGTCATTCCATTCCACTGCATTTCATTCCGTTCCTCTCTATTCCAATCCATTCCTCTCCATTCATTTCTACTGTATTCCATTTCTCTCCATTTCATTACCTTCCTTTCCATTCCATATCATTTCTCTCCATTCCATTCCATTCCAGTAAATTCCTTTTATTTCCATGCCATTTGTTTTCATTCCATTCCATTATATTCTATTACATTTCCCTCATTCAATTCCATTCCATTCCATTCCTCTCCATTCCATTCCCTTCCAATCATTTCCTTTTGATTCCTTCCATTTCTCTCCATTTCATTCCTCTCCATTCCATTCAATGCCATTACTCTCCATTCCATTCCATTCCATTGCCTTCCACTGTATTACATTTCTCTTCACTAAATTCCTTTCCATTCCTTTTCATTCCATTCCTTTCCTCTCTATTCCATTCAATGTCATTACTTTCCATTCCCTTCCATTCCACTCCATTCAATTCCACTCTACTCCATACCATTGCACTCCATTCTATGCCATTCCGTTCGTTTCCATTTCTTTACATTCCTCTCCATTCCATTCCTTTCTTCTCCGTTCAATCAATTCTATTCCATTCCTGTCCATTCCATTCCATTCCGTTCCCTTCCATTCCATTCCATTCTAATGCTCTCCTTTCCATTCCATTCCAGTCCTCTCCATTCCATTCGAATTCATTTCATTCCATTGTATTCCTCTCCATTGCTCTCCATTCTAATCAATTTTATTCCATTTCATTCCACTCCAGTCCATTGATTTACACTCCATTTCATTCCATTCCACTCCATTCCACTTCTTTCCATTCCATTCCTCTCACTTCCATTTCATTACTATCCATTCCATTCCATTAATTTCCATTCCATTCCAATCTACTCCATTCAATTCCAGTCCACTTTATCCCATTAAATTTTTTTCCACTCCATTCCCCTCCATT
>NW_007234455.1:0-59889 GCF_000164805.1 Carlito syrichta | reverse complement strand
TGTCATTTCTGACATCAGCTCCTTCCGGTTTTCCTCTTGTCTCTCCTCAATTTTTTTAATTATCTCCATTAATGTCTTGATGTCTGGGTTTGTTGCATGAAACCAGTCATTCTGGGGGCTCTTCATTGTTTGTTTTCCAGAATCTGTTTTCTCAGTGTCTGATTTCCCTGGGGTCTGTGTGAGACCTATATTCTTCTTTTGGTTTTTCTTCATTTGTGCAGTTTTTCCCCCTCCCTACTTTTTCTTTTCTTCCACATCACTGGATTCTTTAATTCTGTTATTCAGGGGTAAAGGGATTGGTTTTACTTCTGTTTGTTCAATCTCCTATTCTTTATGTATGCCCTCTTTCTTTGTTCAATTCTGGAGTTGCACTGAAGGTTGGAGGTGATCCTTTGTGCAGTTTTGAGATTTACTTAAGGGGGGAGCTGTGTTTCAAAGTCTATCTGCAGGTCCTGGTTTTGACTGACAGGTATGTGAATAATGTGGAGCCCACTTTCCACTGCCCTGGAATCTGTGCAGTGGGGCTGTTTGTTTACTCCCTGAAATAAAATGTGGTTAGCAGAGGGGAGAGAATGGAGCAGATAGTGGGTTGAAGAGGGGAGTGGAGAGATAGAGGAGTAAAGGGGGGAACAAACGAGTGTGCCAACAAACAGAGAGAGATTCCTATACTGAAACAGATAAAAACAATAGACCACAGCTACAGATGAACTGACTCTCATACAAAAAATAAAAAATAAAAATAAAACATAGTGTTGCTAACATACAAGCTAATCAACCACCTTATTAGTGTGCTGTTCCTCTATACAAAGATATGGTTTACAGAGAGAAGAAAAGAGAAGAAAAGGAAAAAAGAAAAAAGGGAACAATACAGTAGGAATAGAATTAAGTCATTAAACTAATAGAATCAATGAAGCACACTCAGACATTTCGTTTAAGTTCAGTGTCCTTTCAGGTCTGATTTCTAGCTTTCTTTTCTAGCTGGTAAATTAGTTTGCAGTTAGGGTCAGTTGCCCCTGGTCTGCTGTGAAGGACAGTTCAGATTACCCTCCGTTCAGCACTCTGGTCTATGTCTTTATCAAGCTTGTTTCGCCCGTTTTGGTGTTGTTACCTTGGATTGCCAGCAGGTGGTGCTATCTCAGCTGCTCGCCCCAGAGGGGTGGGGCTGGACAGGAACAAGATGGCTGCCTGCCTCAGGGCAGACAACAAGAGACACAGGGCGGGCAGCCAGGATTTCTCGGTCGCAGGAGAGGTGGCAGTGATCCCAGCAGATCTTCCCTGAAGTGGGTCACCTCTGGCCCGGGTGGTACGATGTGGTACTGCTGTCATGCTGGCCACTGCAGCTGCAGCGGCGGGGGTGGGCGGGGTGACTGCAGCGGCGACAGTGGTGGCGGCCCGTTTGCGCCGCAGTGACTGTCCGGCCTGTCGTGATGCCGCATTGGTGGCAACGGCTGAGCTCCGTATGAAGAGCAGGCTGCATTGCTGGGGTCCGTAGCCCCCCGGGGGCGAGAGCCAGAGACCTACTGCAGATCTCCTTTGCAGAGGGCTTCACAGACCGCTTTGCCCCATTGCCATCTTGCCGCTTCCAATTTTTTTTTTTTTTGAGTTGGAGTCTCACTGTCACCCAGACTGGAGTGTAATGGCAGCTTCCGGTCACAGCAGCCTTGACCTGCTGAGCTCCAGCGATCCTTCTGCCTCAGCCTTCCAAGTAGCTGGAATTACAGGCACGCGCTACTACATCCGTCTAGTTTTTGATTTATTGTAGAGATGAGGTCTCGCCAAGTTGCCCAGGCGGGTCTCGAACCTGTGGGCTCAGGCAATTCACTCACCTCAGCCTCCCAAAGGCACGGGATTACAGACTGAGCCACCAAGCCCGGCCGTCTTGATTTTAAAGTCACTACAATTATATTAATGGCCCAACACTTATTCCACTGAGATTCATAGTTATAAACATATTTTCTTCTAATTTTTATCTTTCACTTGATTCCTAGCCATTTCTCATTATGTAAAGACTTATATCATTGGGCAACGTTATTTTCCTTTTTACTACAATTTTTCTGCCATTATTCTAAATGTCTTCAAATTCCACACTGATGATATGTCTGATTCTAACTTCTCATTTTCCTGGACACTTCATCTTCCGTGAAATTATCCTTTCTTAAAAACTGGTTGTCAATATCCAAAACTTATCACTCACAAAATCAGTAATTCAATTACTTCACTTTCTGAATATAATATCTAATTCTTCATATTTGCTTATTCAGAAACACACCTGTCATTTCACACTTTGTCTCCTCCAACACTCTCTTCCTACTTACCTTCAATTTTACTAGATGTTAATGTAATCATTTCTCTGTAAATTATTTTAAACACTGTGCTATGTGTTCTTCCTACATCTTACATTTTAAAAAAATTAGAAAATTCAAAATGTTTGATGAACCAATTACCTATTTTTTTTTCTTTTGACTTAGAGCAACTAGTTGGAATTTTTCAGAGAAAAGTAACACAAAAATGAAAACAGACACCCTTTGTATTAATTATGTTTATGACATTTTATAAAGCTGGCTTTTTCTAAGGCTAATCTATTCCCAGAGAGAGCAAAGAACTTGGCCAAGTAGAAGCATGTCTTTTATATGCAAACCAATTTTAAATCTAAGGTGCCAACAACCACCTTGTCTTAACTCACACCTGCCAAGTCAATATTTTCCCTTCCCTAAATTACTCTAGGACCAGGTCCCACACAAATATAGATCATCTCTACAGTCCATGGACATTACTCAAACTAACCAATCCCAAACAGTTTACTTGGACCTTCCTTGCCTTTTCTGCAAAAACCCCAACAAAGGTTTTGGCTTACACTTTTCTCTTGCTCCGACTTCTGTCTGACTAAATTTGATATTTTTCCTGTGGCTCTGCATGGCATGTCTTGGGAAAAGTAAATAAAATCTTTTCAATGGCACTGATTTTTCTGTATTGCCACTCTGTCACCGCTGTCAATTGAAGCCACCCAGTTTTTTTTTAATACACCATTATAAATATTTAGTCAATATGTGCAAAGTATTATTAGTGTGACAAGAAAATCATCCTATTTGCTTGTAGATTAGACATATGAGGTAATTAAAATGTCACTGATCTAAGAAAAAGTCATATTTGAACTTTAGTTGCATTTAACCCTGTATGTATATATATTGTATACATAAAGAGGCATACTGAAGAGCTCAGACATCTCCTCAATTCTACAAGGAATTTCTAGTTGGCTTAATCTCCTACCTCCCTAGAGCTAGAACTATCATGCCATCTATCTGTACTGTGTTAAACCTCTACTATGTACTGTAAGGATGACCTTGTAAAGTAGTATATTTGGAAAATAAAAATTATCCCATTACAGCTCCTACAATTTCAGTATCAAATCTCACTTATTATTATTATTTCCTCCAATAAAAATTAAAAATACTAATCTACAGACTCATTCTTATATATCTTCTGAATCTTGGTCCTTTCTTCTCTTCCAATAATGTGTAGTCTTTATCTACTTCTTGCTTTTTGTATCTGTAATCATCTCATTCCATACTGGAAAATATGTCAGCACTTAAACATTCTCTGTTACCTCCAAATTTAAAAATTATAGACTTCCTTGTATACTACATACCCCTGCAGCTACTAACCTTGAAGTCATCAATAACTTCCAATTTCTTGACTGTAATGGACACTTCTCAGTCCTCATTAATTCTGAATTTTTATTAGACTTAATTGATTTGGCCATTTTCTCCTTATTGAAACCTGAGTTTTAAAAGGTTTTTCTCTCATCATTATGGCTACTTCTTAATTAGTCTCTTTTTATGGCCCAATGCTAAAATGTTAAATTCCTCCAGATTTCAGTCTATATGTCCTTCTCTGTTCTTTGTTATATTCCATCCCTATATATACTCAATTATCCCTATGTTGTCAACTACCACATATGTAAGTCCTTCCAGTTTTATAACTCATCCACACACTTTTCTGAGATCTGACTCCTCATGTCCTTTTGTATAAACAGCAAGTTCAATTAGTAAAAAACAGAAGTAACTATATAGTCTCTCTCCCAATCTATCACGCATCACCAAGCCTTATCTTTCCTCACTGAAATCATGGTTCAAAACAATTATTTAGGCAAGAAATGTTGAAAATCATTCTAAATTTTTCATTTCCCTTTTTCAAGAAGTTGTTGAATTTTACATAAAATAAATTTACTTTGAAATTTTTGTCTTTACTGCAGTATACTTTACATACTTCACATACATATGATAAATATGTATGTCCAATCTGACAAAGGCATATATTTCATCACTCCAAATAGCTTCCTCATCCTCCAGTCCAATCAATTTCTTCTGACCAGAGAATAACTGCTACCATTACCTTCCAAACTTCCATCATACATATGTATGAAATTTTTACCAACTACTTCTCAAGGTAGGTGTCTCTTCTCTTCTGTAGCTCTTCTGAAGTGAGATTTGTACCCTATGTATTTGGAGTACCTCGATATATGTTCTGGAACTACCTTACGTACTAAGCGAAATACTCTTGTGGAGATCTACCTCTTCATTGTCCATGTCAGCTTCTTGACTGCATAGTGTAACCGATCTCTGTATATCTTTCTCTTCCTCAGTCAATAATTGTTATCCATTATTTCCTTCTAAGTTTCATCAAATTTCTTATCTTTTAGTTGTGCTAATTCTTCTCCAATAAGTTTAGATCATTGTTTAATCAGTAAGTTTAGATCAGTTGGACACTGATTAACTGCAGGAGTTGGTCACCTTCACAATCTGACAGATCGCTCTTAATAACAAATATCTTTCTGTTGTAATTGATCCAAGGAAAGTGCAATGCAATTATGTAATATGAATTCTGGACATTTCAAGAAAAAATTTAATTTAAACCATGCCATTCTCATTATCAGCTACTTCTCTTAGAAATAACTGGCCTATTTTTCCAGATCTCTTTTTTATTAAATAGGTGCCTCAGACAGAAATAAACTGTTTTATTAATTTTCTACCTGTAAACTAGTGTTCTTTATAATTACCCATAAATGATCCCACACCTCTATTTTTTTTTTGTAAGACTAAGTCCAAGTCTCTGAGCCAGCCTGGACTTTTGATACTCTAAGACTTGAAGAGAATTAGTTTTAAATCTCAAACTTACAAGACATTGTTTATAACTTTTCAAGGTAATTTCTGACTCATGAAGGAATCTTAAATCCTGAAGAAATCAAGTTTTCTAAGAAATCACACTTGGTCAGCTCTCAATGAAGGTCCTGTTCTGCTACAGAGGCCTTTTTACTGGCACTCAGTTTCTATCACCAGGAATCTTAGTTCAGCTTCAGAGTTATTGATTCGGTGGCATTATCAAGAACCTAGGTTCTTTCCATCTCTTTGTTCTGTCATCGTTAATGTGGCTTCATCCTCAGGTCACTGCAAGATGACTGAAGCTATTTCAGGCATTATATTCCCACAACATGGGGAAAAAGAAACACCATATTTACCTGCTCTCTCTCTAAGGAATAACTTATCATCATTTTTTAAAAATTTGAAGTATTGGAATAAACTACTAATGAATTTCTACATGCATGAATTTGTCTTCTCTTCCAAACCAATAATTGTTACTGGAACACCTAGAACTATTGCTAATATACAGGTAATTTCATCTCACTCAAATGCTTGTAGTTCTCATCACATCTTCCACATTCTTAAAAGGTGCAAAGATATCTTTGCAATATTCCTCATGTCAATCACCCCAGGATCATCAGAAAACACTCTTCCTTGATCACTATTCCCAGAAGTCTTATTTGTTTGTCTACATATTTTCAGAAATACTTTTTTATTTTATTGCCTTCTTACATGCTAAACTTAATTGCTACAATATTCTTTTCTTCTGCCCCAAGGTATTTTTCTTTTAACAATAATTATTATTCAACAGCTTCTAGGAAATAACCCCAGGTTATGTCAACTTTCTATGTTTTATGCTTTTACTGTACACTGTGCTTTTCCTTTGAGGAACTTATTATCACTATAAACTAATAATTATTTTTTATAATTCCTATTATTTAAAAGTTTCTATGTCTCTTCATAGATTCTAAGTCTCTTGATGGTATCATGTCTATCTTGTTCTGCTGTGTTCCCAGAAAATTGAAGTAAATATTTCACAGTGAAAGTGCATAGTCACCATTGTCTTGCTAGACTCTGGTGTGACCATGTGCTCTTTGAACGTCCTGACTTGGCCTCCTTCTCCATATTGGAGAGGTGAATCTTCTCTTTTCTCTTTCTAATTTACTTTTTGAAAAACTATATTTTCTAATCTAAAAAAAGCACATTGTAAAACACACACATATGCATCATGTTTAAAATCAAGGTAAAAACCAGCCAAATATACTTTGTATTTTCTACACAAATAAATACATAATTTTTATTTATCCCATATCCATTTTTTTGTTGTTCACCATACCTCTCATATTCTTTCTACTATTGCAGCACATAATTTGGCTTATAGTTCACATAGAAATAAATGAGCAACTGAGAAACTAAGTTTCTTATTTCCACTACAAAGTTATTTGCTCTTACATCTCTATTTCATTATCTTTCTCTTTGGGGGGTAAGAAATTATACTTCTCATAACATCAAGTAAAGATATTATGTAATTTTCTCCTGCTGTATTTATCATTTATGAGTTAAAGTAGAAATGATAAAAACTTGAGTCAATCAGGGATGCAGTTCTTCCTGGTTAAACAATGAAAGATCATATAATTAAGGAGAACAAGCATGAGCAAAGCAGCCATTGGATTGCTGGAACATTGGTGATTGTGCAGATATGGGGAAAAAAAGTCAAGTTTAAAGTATAGGAATAATATTAGTATCTTTGGAATGAGCGTGAGACCAAAAAATAGTGAAAGGGTCAGGATGAAAAAGAGTTTCAGAGATGGATTTTAGACAATTCCAAATGATGACAGGATCTGTTATTCTACCATAGTTGTGTAGGGTGGAGTGGAATGGAGCTAATGGACCAAATGTCTACATTACACACACACACACACACACACACACACACACACACACACATTTGTGTAGCATTGAAAATGCCTCTGTGTTTGTGCATGTGTATACAATATGGAATGGACTTATTCCTTAAAAAAAATAATGATAAATGACCAATGTGGTTACCTGTCGGTATTTAGAATGTATTCTAGGGTTTTTAGGGCAATATTCTCTTCTACAACTACCAAATGTTTGCTATGTTTAAAAAGAACAACTCTCTAAAAATATATCCTTTGCCATTATAAGAAAAGAAAAAAAGTTCAGTGTTTTGGTTTTGCTTTGAGAATTCTACCTTTGTGTTATACGCTTCCTCTACAGTGATATATTTCTCTAGAGCACAGCAAGAGAGTGGGCTGTATGCTTGAGTTGAATAGTATTACCCTACTACCTAATTGTCGCTGTAGTTATCCCACTGTGTTATGATGTGAGCTGTCACTATAGCAGAAAAGAAAATTGAAGGAATACATTGCACTTTGAATATCAGAATGGAAAACTTTGGAAATTGAACAAAAATTGAAATTTAATAGACCCATATTAAATTATATATAAAAGAGTATGGTGATAATCATCATTGTGATAACAAACGATCTGAGAAGTTTGGGCTTCTGGTTATAACAAAAGTAAACAGAAATGTAAAAAACAGACCGTTTGAATCTTAAAGGTAAAAGTTATTAATCAGTAAAAATGAGAGAAGGTACCAGATTTCATAAACACTTCAAGTTCCAGTTCACCTCTCGAAAAGGACTACTCTTCTTTAAGTACTCAGCATAATCAATGAGCTCTAATTAAATACATTCTTTACTTTTAAATGGATGCCTAGTGTCATTTTGAAAAATAAACCTAGATTAAATAGCTCTGATTATAGATTTTCTCTCTCTCTCTCTCTCTCTCTCTCTCTCACACACACACACACACACACAGAGCACCATTATCTCTCTTACATACAACCGTACAATTTTACTTTTACTCCTGCAATCATATATGCTTCCTTAGGTGGAATAGAAAAGTTTGCAACTGTGAGAAATAAGTTGTCATCAGTATCCTATTCTGCCTACGGAAAAGGGGGTCACTGTGGTGAGAAAGCTTGTTGGATTTAGACAGCCAGAGCACCTGGGTTTAAATTTTACCTATGCTACTCTGTCTCTGTTGCTTGTTGGCTACATAAATAGGTCACCATGTACAACCCTCCGCTTAGATGATTAAGGTTGCTTTTTTGCAAAATAGTGATATCATTTCCATCCTGTTGGTATTGTTGCTAAAGCTAAATGAGGCAAAATATGTAAAACATCTTGAGTAGTGCCTTCCATGTGTTGATGTGCAGAGAATATTAGTGCTTCGATATTTTGGCCCTTGTATATTGGAAGAGATTAAGATCTACTCTCATTATTTTCAATGACATGGAGAGAAGCTAAATAATAATTAGAGAGACCAGAGTCTTAAGAAAATTATTTAGCATATTTTCAACTTGATTTCCTTAGCTATATCAGGAACAGAGATAGATGGTTTCTTTCAGTTCAACATCTTATTATTCCATAAATAATTTTTAATCTGCAAGAAAAATAAAGAAGTAATATTAGATAAGTTACTGATCTATTATTTGGGTACGAATATGCTCTATCAAAAAAAAAAAATTAAAAACCCCATAAACACATGTCTTTTCTAGAATTGTGGATGACTATTTCAATTATCATTCTTATCTTTTACAGGAATAAACAAAATCCATAGTACTATATTAAGGTGCAAACTTGGGGGGGGGGGGGAATACAGAGTTTATTATTGTATTTACCACACACAAGATCACCTTATATTCATAATTTGCGTGTTAAGCAAGTCCTGAGGCATGCCTTTTGCTGGCTCAAATCTTTCATCAACAATTAAGGTGAAGTAGGTTAATACTTTTCTAGTAATATTTTAGATATCTTCTCTTCAAGCTATGTACTAGCAACAATTAATCAATGAGCTTTTCTTTCCCTTTTATACGTACTAGTTAAGCAGTCATTCCTAATTTGTCTGTGAGATAGCTGTTAGCACCCTAAAGCTATGCCTCAGGCTTGCTCTTTTAAAGTTATTTAAAAATATAATGTTGGCAATATTTTTATGTCCCTGGAAAGTATCATAGGTATCCTTTTATTAAAGATTAATGAGTCAAATTATAAATATATACACTCTTGTGCATATTAAATGTGCAATTTTAAATGTCTTTGGCCGGATGTGGGGGCTCAAGCCGATAATCCCAGCACTTTAGGAGGCTGAAGCAAGAGGATTGCCTGAGCCTGCAGGTTCGAGACCAGCCTGGGTAACATGGTGAGACGTTGTCTCTACAATAAATCAAAAATTAGTTGGGCACTATAGGTACGCTTGTAGTTCTGGCTGCTTGGAAGGCTGAGGCAGAAGGATCTCCTGAGCTCAGCAGGTAGGGGCTGCAGTGGCTGGAAGTGTGCCACTGCACTCCAGCCTGGGCAACAGAATGAGACTTCAACTCAAAAAAAAAAATTCTTTGCAAAATCTTATTCAATAAATAGATTTTAACATTTTTAAAGGACTTTTGATGAATATCTTTCTAAAACAGCTACATGCCATTTAAACTAATAATTTAGTTATGCATAAATTTATGTTTGCATAGTAAATAAAATTTTCAGATCCCTTTCAGCTTTCCAAACTTTTATGCATTATGGCATACAGAGAAAATGACTGAAATTATGCATGCCTGGATTTTTTTGGTTGTTGTTACTGGGATACTTGAATATATGCCACGAACATAAACATAAATGCTTTATATCAAGTTTTATGCTTGGAAGGTCTAAACGCTCAAATGCTTATCCAGATATTTAAGTGATTTTATCTTTAAATTTTTATTGGTGACTATTCAAGAAACTCTGCATAAGCAGATTTTCTTAGTTCAGACTGCTATAAAAAATTGTCATAGACTTGGGTGGTGGGAAATCCAAGATCAGGGTGAAGTATATTTGAGTTCTTGGTTAGGGCTTTCCTTCTGGTTCAGAGAGAATTACTTTCTCGCTGTAGGTTGAAAGAGAGAGACACAAACTTTCTCATCTCTATTCTCATTAGGATACAAATCATATCATGAGGGTTCCACCCTCATGGCCTAATTACCTCCCAAGGGACCCACCTTCAAATATTATCACATTGGCGATTAAGATTGCAGCATTTGAATTTTGGAAGAACACAAACATTCAGCCTATAGCATTCCACTCCTCACCTCTCAAAATTAGTGTTTTTGGAGTGAAATACATTCACTTCATCACAACATCCTTGTTGATGAGGTGTCTTCCCCCCTACTACTCCTGGCAGATTCTCACTACTGCTAATCCACCTCTGCCCTAATAAATATTTGGAGTGAAATACATTCACTTCATCACAACATCCTCACAGTATTAACATATTCTAGCGCCAACTCTAAAGCTAAAGTCTCATTTAAAATAGATATGAGTGAGACTCCAGGTATAATTCATCCTAAAGAAATTTTTTTCTATAGTTTTGTTATGGTTTGAATGCTTATGTCCCCCTTAAAATCGTATACTGAAAACCTATGCCCTAATATGATGATATTAGGAAGTAGAACCTTTGGAAGATAATTGAGTCACGAGATTGAACTCTGTAAATGAACTGGTGCCCTCATAAAAAATATGAAGAGTTGCTCAGTTCTCTCTACTCCCCATCATGTGAAGACACTGCAAAAAAAAAAAAAAAATGCAAATTAGGAGACTGGCCTTAAGAGACAGCAAATCTGCCAGTACTTTGATCTTGGCTCTACCCACCTCCAGAACTGTGAGAAATAAGCGTTTGTTGCTTAAGCTATCCAATCTGTGGTGATTTGTTATAGTATTCAAAACTGACTATGGCAAGTTTGAACCTTGTGAAACCAAACAAGTTATGTGTTTCCAAGTTATAATAGTGGAACAGGCGTAGGATAGACATCCCCATTCCTAAAGGGTGAAAAAAGAAAAAAGGAAAGACAATGCATCCCAAGCAAGACCAAAATCTAGCAAGGCACACTCCATGAGATATTAAAACTTGGGAATATTATTTATTTTAATATATATATAATATATAATAATAATTATATATCATTATTATTTTGTGTGTGCTTTTTTACTTCTTTTTTTTTTATTTTAAAGATGTGGAGTACAATTCAGGGTTAGGTATACAAATACTCATTATGCATGTACCCTTGTTGATGAGGTATCTTCCCCCCGACTACTCCTGGCAGATTCCCACTACTGCCAATCCCACCTCTGCCCTAATAAATATTTTTAACATGATGATCTGTCTTCCAAACACAGAGGGGCAAATGTCCTGCTTTACCATCCTACTGAGGTTGAAGTCTCACTCTCCATACACATGAGCGGTTCTCCTGCCCTTACAGCTCTGCTTCTAACCCCAGGGCTCTGCCTAGTGGGAGTTTTGTCCCATGGCTAGGGGCAGCCTTACTCCAAGGCTTTAGGCAGCAGCCATTTGGCCTGTGGAAACCAAAGTGATGGCTTCCCTTCTGAAACTCAGGAGGCAGCCCTGATGGTCTCTGACTTGCCTTCAGGATGATTTTCTCCTTATTCTAAAGAATAGCGTGTTTTTGCAACCAAATAGCCCTAAGTCTGGCAGTTTCCTCCAGTTCATCCAGTTTTCTCTGTTTGCTTTAGTACAAACTGTTAGTGTTTCCTGCTGGAGTGGTGAATTAGGTCTGTGGCTCACACTCATGTTAATGTCCTATCAAGCAGTCTGCTGGCTAAACCATTTGTATGCTCTGAAAAATGGATAGGCTGAGAATTCTTCACATCTTTAAGTTCTGGTTCCTTCTTTTTTAAAATTTCTTTTTTTAAAGATGTGGGGTACAATTCAGGGTTAGGTATGCAAATGTTCATTATGCAGGTACCTTTGTTGATAAGATGTGCCCCCTGCATTCCCTGGCAGTTTCCCTCTACTGTCAATCCCTTTCTTAGAGTAAAACGATAATTGTTCAGGACCCACTTATGAGTGAGAACATGTGGCACTCAGTTATTTGTTTATGTGATAGATGATTATTACAGACCCTAAGTCCATCCAAGTTGCTGCAAAGTTCATAATTTTGTTCATTTTATGGCTGTGTAATATTCCATCATGTATATGTTCCAGTCCTCTTTTGATGGGCAGCATGGTTGGTTCCATGATTTTGCTATTGTGAATAATGCTGCAATAAACATGCATGTGCAGGTATCTTTTTCATAGAGTGATTTGAGTTCCTCTGGGAATATTCCCAGAAGGGGAATTGAGGGGAAATATGGAAGGTTGATTTTTAGATCTTTTAGGAATTGCCAAACTGTTTTCCACTAGTTTACACTCCCACCAACAGGGTAGAAGTATTCTCTTTTACCTGCATCCTCTCCAGCATCTGTTCCTTCTTGATTAACAATTTCTTCAATTCGTCTCTTTTCTTGCATTTATTATAATCAGTCAGAACAAACTACTTCTTTTTAAATTATTTATTTATTTGTTTATTTTTAATTTGTTATTTTTAAGATGGCTAAAATTCAGGCTTAGGTATACAAATGTTCATTATGCAAGTACCCTTGTTGATGTGGTGTGTCCCTCCTGCCCTGGCAGTTTCCCTCAAGTGTCAAGCAGTTTTTCACTTCTGCTAATCCTTTTCTTATAGTATTATGGTAATTTTCCAAGGTCTGCTTATGAGTGAGAACTAATCTGTTCTTCACACTTTACTTACAAATTGTTTCAACTAAACATCCAATTTCATCAGCTGCAATTCCTACCTACAACAAAATACTGGAACATAAACACAATTCAGCCAAGTTATTTTTCCACTTTGTAACATGAACTGCTTTTTCTGCATTGTCCAATAATATGTTCATAATTTCTATCTGAGACCTCATTGGAATAGCTTGTATTATCCATAATTCTACTAACATTCTCTTCACAATTATTCATATGTTCTCCAAGAAGATGAACGCTTTCTCTTCAGTTCTCCTCTTTTCTTTCTGAGCCTTTACCAGAATTGTCTTCCTCAGTCCCTTCACAGCAATATGTTTTTTTATAACATGTACCTAGAAAACCTTCCTGCTTTACTTATTATTCAGTTTCAAAACCACTTCCACATTTTAAGTGTTTGTTACAGCAGCACTTTACTCTCGGTACTAATTTCTGAAATTTTCAGCTTGAGCTCCTGCAACAAATTACTATAGACTGAATGGTTTAAACAACAAGTCTGAATTTTTCATAGTTCTGGAGTTTGGAAACCCAAGATCATCAGGCTGTCAGTATGGTCAGGTTTTTCACGAGGCCCTCTTCCTGGTTCACACATGACTGACTTCTTGCTATGTCCTCACTTGGCAGAAAGAGAGAAGAAAACTCTCTTGTGTCTCTTTTTATAAGGGCACTAATTCTATTATGAGGGTTTCACTCCCATAACCTAATTACCTGCTGAAGGCCTATTTTCAATTACCATCTCATTGAGGATGAGGGCTTTAATATGAATTTGGGGGGATACATTCAGCACATGGCATAGATTACAAAAAATTATAAGCCATTTTTGTCACTACACAAAAATATGCAGAAAAAATAATACCAAAATAATCCGCTTCTTATTCTTCAATTATAAAATGCATTAAATACTGAGATAGTATTGTTAGACTTCAAGTCTATTGAAAGAATGTCAAAACAAGCACTTAAACATACTGATAATTCAATAAGAGAAATAGACGTGCATTTGTAATATGGTACTTCTTTGTAAGCACATGTTTGTTTCCCTTCTCCTGATGCCAATTCTCTGCCTTGGTATTCTTGTGGACAGTGCACCATCTTTTCCATGTATTTAAGACCTAGAACATACCTTGCAGCAGCAATATAAACCCCCGTCTTCTGAGGAGCAAGGAAGCCTGTTCAGCTAATGATGAGGTAGGTGTCCAGTACATAGACTTTCCTTGGCCATGCGTCAGATACTGGGCACCAGTATTTTCTGTTGATAGGTAGTATGTTTGACAGCACACTGTTACTAAGCTTCTCTCTGCCAAGTTCCTAATGGAGTCATAGGAAATATGGTGGGGTTTCTGGCGAATCCTAAAGAGAGGTAACTTTGTAATACATCTGTGGCATCTTATTAGGGAAACTGTTATGCTTTTCTAGCTTGTGTCCACTGTAAGTCAACCATGAAAAAAGATAACGTCTGTGAAATAAATGATGATTTTAGTGGCACTTTGTAGAGCATATACGTTCTGAATTGTTTTATGCCAATTAAACAGAATAGTCTTAGAATAGAAAACATTCCTGATCCAGCAATCCCACTACTAGGTATATACCCAGAAGAACAGAGATGGTCATATAAAAAAGACACTTCCACTCACATGTTCCTCACAGCACAAGTCACAATTGCAAAAATGTGGAATCAACCTAAATACACATCCACCAATCAGTGGATAATAAAAATATGGTATAGATACACTATACCATTCAGCTATCAAAAATAATTAAACAATATCTTTTGCAGCAACTTGGATGCAATTGTAAAACATCAGCTTAAGCAAACTAACTCAGGAACAGGAAACCAAACACTGCATGTTCTCACTTATAAGAAGGATCTGCAAAAGCATAGCAGATGGTATAATGGACACTGGCGACTCAGAAGGGGGAGGGAGAAGAGGTGGAGATACACAAAAATCACCTGTTGGGTATAATGTGCACAGGTGGGGATGATGGGTACTTTTAATTTTTTTTTTTTTTTTTTTGGTGGGAGGAGAGTTAGGGTCTCTGTCACCCAGTCTGGAGTGCAGTAGCATAATCACGGCCACTGCAGCCTCAATCTGCTGGGCTCAAGTGATCCTTCCACCTCAGCCTTCCAAGTAGCTGGAACTACAGGCACAGGCCACCACACCTCGCTAATTTTTTTTGAAAATCTGTTGTGGCAACAAGGTCTCACTATGTTGCCCAAGCTGGTGTTGAGCCCCTGGGCTCAGGTAATCCTCTCTCTTCAGCCTCTCAAAGTGCCAGGATGACAGGTGTGAGCCACTACGCCCAGCGATGGGTACCCTTAAAGCCCAGATCAAAAACTATATGTGTCCTCCAAAAGTAACGAAATATTTTTTAAAAATTAAAAGACACGGAAAACATTCCTATTCTACCTATTTTCAACTTTTATTTGAGTACTTAGCTAAGCATTATGATCAGTCACTGGGATTAAAATAGTAAGCAGAAACAATCATAAAGGTGATGCATTTACAAAGTTTTTAAAAATTGTTTTTATTTTAAAAGTGTGGGGTACAATTCTGGGTTAGGTATACAAATGATCATTATGCAGGTACCCTTGTTGATGAGGTGTGCCTCCCCCAGCAGTTTCGCACTACTGCCAATCCTTTTCTTATTGTAATATGATCACTGTTCAAGGTCCACTTATGAGTGAGAACATGTGGTACTCAGTTCCTTGTTTCTGTGATAGATCACTCAGTGTAATAGACTCTCAATTCAATTTTAAAGAGCCAACTAAATTGGCTGAGTCAACTTCAGTTCCCAAATGAGATCAAGGGAGGTCCCTTTTGGTGCCCAACAACCTGCCTGCTACATGATCACCCTGTAGGCGTAGAAACTGCTGTGCCCCCGCCACTCTCAGGGACACTCCCAGCTAAGGTACCCTTTGTTTTGGGCACCAACGAGCAGAAAAGAAAACAGCAACATAATAGAGGGTCTCTAGAACCCTAATGAACAATATCACCAAAATAAGTCCATAAAAATTAGAGTGAATGTTAAAAATAAAATTATATGAAAGAAAAATAGAAAAACGTTTTAAGAGATGTATACCTCTTATAATTAAACAAAAGTAATCTGATTTTGAAATGTCTATTTGTAAAACTAATGGAGAAATAGTCAATATTAAAATGCAAAATATTGATGTTAAATGGCAAATTATAAATGACTTATTGAGAGGCAGATGAGGGATGAAGAAATGGGAAACTGGGGAAACTGGAATTATTCTAAAGGTCATATAAGAATAAAAGTAAAGTAAAAACAGTAAAAAGATAAGGTTTTGGGGTAAAAGAAATAGCATCTTTTTATCATAACAGAAGAGAAATATATATTTGACTACAAATGTGAAGAATGGCAACACAGCCATCAGAATGTAAAAGAGAGCAGGGCACCTAAATTCAATAAGGAAAAATGAGATGAATTAAATTGATTAAACTAAGGAAAAATAAAATTAATGTTCTGCCCATAAAATTATTGATGAAAGAAATAATAGTAAACATAAAAGTCATTCGACTGAATTGTCTAAATGGTCTTCGAAAAAGATGCTGTACAATTTTTCTAAAAAGAAAAACTATGTGTTGTTAAAATTAATCTACAATAAAGTCAAAAAAATCAAACTTAGCCACAGAAAGTATAATAGAAAGTTACACATCACAATTTTGAAAGTGTATTTATGTCATTCACCGTCATTATGAAATGAAAAATATTATCTTCTCAGTAAATGAAAAAAATTCAATCAAATTTACCATTCACTCATGAGTGATAAAATTCTTAAGAAAGTAGAAATAGAAGAGAAGCTACTTAATCTGATAAAGTATATCTATTACAAACTTACATCACATAAAGTAAATAGTGAAAATACTGCAGAAACATTCTCAATCAAATCAAGAGATATATAGGAGATATGCAACGAAGTGATATATAAATCAAAAGATATGTGATTCAGAGAGTTTGGCAGAGTTGTGGCATACAGTACTATTAATTTTTTTAAATTTTTTTGTGGAGACAAGACATGTACTAAATACTATGTTTATATGGCAGTAGATAATATGTTGCAAAGGAATAAACCTACTGAAAGATATATAGGTTTTAAAACTTTATACTGCAGGATACAAAATCAACATACAAAAATTACTAACATTTCTATCCATTGATAATGAACTAGCCAGAAAAGAAATCAAAAAGGCAATCCCATTTACAACGGCCACAAAATAAAATAAAATATTTAAGGCTTAATGTAACTGGTAAGTAAAGCACTTCTACAAGGAAAGCTAAAAAAGAATGATGTAAAAAAATTGAAGAGAACACAAATAAACAGAAAGACATCCCGTAATTACGGATCAGAAGAATTAATATTATTAAATCGGCAATATTACCCCAAATAACTTACAGATTCAATGCAATTCTTTGCAAAATAAAAAAATGACATCTTTCACAGAAATGGGGAAAAAAATCCTGAAATTGACATGGTTTAAAAAAAAATCTCAAAGAGTCAAATAATACTGAGTAAAAAGTGGAAAGCTAGAGACATCATATTATCTGACTTTAAATATTTTTGTATTTACTTTTTTATTTTAAAGATGTGGGATACAGGCTGGGCATGGTGGCTTAGCCTATAATCCCAGCACTGTGGGAGGCCAAGGTGAAAGGATTACCTAAGCCCGGGTTCTAGACCAGCCTGGGCAACTTGGTGAGACCTTGTCTCTACAATAAATAAAAAACTAACCAGGCGTGATGGCATGTGTCTGTAGTTCCAGGTATTTGGAAGGCTGAGGTGGAAGAATTGCCTAAGCCCAGCAAGTCGAGGCTGCAGTGGCTGTGAGTGTGCCACTGCACTCCAGCCTGTGCGACAAGAGTGAGATTTCAACTTAAAAAAAAAAAAAAAAAAAGATGTTGGGTACAATTTTGGGTTATGTATACAAATGTTAAATGTATATTGTAAGGCTATAGTAACCAAGACAGAATGGTATTGCTATAAAAGCAGACACAGAGATCAGTGGTAAAGAATAGAGAACCCCAAAATAAAACTATTCATTTACAAACAAGTAATCTTTGACGGAGGTGCCCAGAACCTCCTGGGAAAAGCAAATTCTCTTCAATAACTTGGGAAAACTATATTTACATGCATAAGTATGAAAACTCAAACTATAAAACAACTATAATGAAACATAGGGGAAACACTCCAGCACACCAGTCTAGGTAAATATTTTATATTTTATAATTAAGACTTCAAAGCACAGGCAAAAAAAAAAAGCAGAAATAGACAAATGTGACTACATTTAACTAAAAATCTTCTTCACAACAAGGATGAAAATTAACATATTAATGAGACAACTTGTTTAACAGGAAAAATGTTTGCAAACTATTCTACTAGGAAGAGACTAATCCAAGATCAACAGCAACAACAACAAAACCTTTAAAAATTCCAAAATGACAACTCACAAATGATTATATTAAAAAGTAAGCAGGAATCTGATGGACATGTCTCAAAAGGAGATATAAAAAAGGGCAGCAGGTATATGGAAAACTTCTCAATATCACTAATCATTAGAGAAATGCAAATAAAAATTACAATTAGATATTATCTTGCCCCAACTAGAATTGCTATTATCAAAAAGACAAAAATAACAGATTTGGTGAGGATTCAGATAAAAGGGAACTCATACACACTGTTGGTGGGAATGTGATAATACTTTTACTTTATACTGTACTTTATAGTGCAGTTCAGTACAAAAGCTGGCATATAGGGGCTGGCATCGAGTGCACAGGCAAGAAGAGTTACTGACTTGGAGAGGGAGAGGACGTGGGAGATGGTAGAGCTGAAGGATCGACAACAATAGGAAACAGAGGGAAAATTGTAATTTCACTTACATTTGATGTTGATAGCACAGGTTCCTTGCTGGATTCCATTCTATCTATGCTCTTGAAAAAATTATTCAGTGATGTCTCAATAATAGTTCTTTTTTCTCATCATAGATGGCATGGCAACACTGGATAGCATCATGAATGACTGCTGTGACCTCCATGTACTGTTCTACTTTAGAGTCCTGTGCCTCAAAAACTAACAGTGTCTCCTCAAATAAAGTAAACCCCCTGTCACTTCCTGCATTGTGAATCTCTTCAGTTCTTCTGTTACTTTTTCTTGTCTCTCTTCATCCTTTCTCTGGGATTCCAATTCCATCAGGTCTTCTTTGCTAAGTTTCTCGTGATGCGCAGCAAGGAGATCAGTGAAGTTGTCCTCTTGCAGACCTAGTCCAACTTCTCATTGAGGGTCAATAAGATGCTGAAGACAACTTTGGACTTCTCATCTACCTTCCCAAATCCACAAAAATTGCAAACAAACTGTGGGCAAAGATTCTTCCAAACCCCATTCATGTGACAGCCTTAACCTCATGCCAAGCAAAGTCAATGTTTTTTATGGCCTTGTAGATGTTATAGTCCTTCCAAAATTGTCTCGTGGTTGTTCCCGATTTGTCACTTGCCTTTACTGCCTGATGAAAGTGTGACATAAATAATATTTCTTGAAAGTCACGGTAACTCTCTGGTCCATAGACTGGATGAGCAATGTAGTATCTGGTGGCGGAAGTACTACTTTTAAATTGGAATGAAAGTCATCCATGAATGGAGGTTGGCATAGAGCATTGTCAAGCAGCGAGACTGTTGAATGTGATGTCCTTCTCCAGGTGATAGTTGTCTACCTCTGAGGTAAAATGGTGGAAAAAAAACAGTCCTGGAAAAAGAGCTCAGTAACCCAGGCTTTGAGGTTACTCTTCCACACAATGGGAAGAGATCCCTTCGGTATGTTTTAAGGGTCTTTTAGGTTCTCTGATAAACTAAGAGAGCCTTCAGTTTCATATCATCAGAAGCACTGCTGCCAAAAAACAGTTAGTCTATCCTTTGCGGCATTATAGCCCGACATTAACTTTTCTTCCTCACTGGTATAACTTGGCCCAACATCCTCTTCCAGTACAGGACTGTCTCACCTACATTAGAAATCTACACAGGTAAATACATTTTTTCAGCAATAATTTCTCTAGACTTTTCAAGAAATTTCCAGGCAGCTACTATATCTGCATTCACTGCCTCGCCACTTACTTTTACATTGTGAAGGTTGGCTCTAGCCTAGAATCAATGAAATCAGCTGTGGTCGACCTTAAAAGATGTGCCTTCTGATTCTTCACTGTGTTTCTTTTTCAAGTCTTCATAAAGGCTTTTAGCTTTCTCTTGAATCCGCATTAAGCTGATGGGACTCGACACTGATGCTGATCCTGTATCCAGACACTAAGAAGTTTCTCCATCACCTTTCATCACTTTTCCACACTTCTTTGATATTTTTGTTGACATCATCTTCACAGCAGACTTCATAAGTTCAGGGATGTTGTCCTTGTCTTTTATAACGATACCAATGGCTGAAAGATTTGTATCATAAGAAGGAGCAACATTTGCCATCTTTCGGCCTTGCTCCACTCGTGCAATTATTTTCACCTTTGTTCTCATCATTATTGCTTGATGCTTCTTAGCAGTACCAGCTACATCACTGTTGCTTCTACACTTGCTTCTGGAATCTGGAAATTGAAATGAAAATACTGTGCTACTGGACTTTATTTTTATTTTTATTTTTTTTTGAGTTGGAGTCTCACTCTGTCACCCAGACTGGAGTGTAGTGGCCGCTCCCGGCCACCGCAACCTCGCCTGCTGGGCTCCGGCGATCCTTCCGCCTCAGTCTTCCAAGTAGCTGGAATTACAGGCATGCGCTACCACGCCCGGCTGATTTTTTTTTTTATTTATTGTAGAGATGAGGTCTCGCTGCCCAGGCGGGTCTCGAACCCACAGGCTCAGGCAATCCACTCACCTCAGCCTCCCAAAGGCGCGGGATTACAGGCTGAGCCACCGAGCCCGGCTCTGGACTTTATATAGTACTGTATAGTAAGGTATACAAAAGCCTATCCACTTGTAGAAAATACATGCACATGACAATGTACACCAGACACACGAACTAACTTACATGATTGAGCATGAGAACACACGTTCCCATCTTTGAAAGTTCTCAACTGGAAGGTTTGTATGTAGGGAACATCCTGTTTTGCATGTTCTCACTCATATACAAGAACTCAAAATATTAACATCATGGAAGTAAAAAGTAGAATGATAGATTTAAGTAGATTGAGAATTTGTGTGTTGGGAAGAGAGAAGCTGAAGAAAGTTGGTTAATGGGTATAAACATACACTCAGCAGAAATAAGTTCTAATACTGGAAAGCAGAATAAGGGATTGTATTTAACGATAACTATACTAAAAAATAACTGGAAGAGAGCTTTTTAAATGTTCCCAATACATAGAAATGACAATTGCTAAAAGTGATGAGTATCCCAAATAGTCTGCCTTGATCATTACACATGTAACAAAATATCACATGCATCCCATAAATATGTAAAAATATGTATCAATTCAAAAGTGTTAAAATCAGAAGTACTGTTTTTAATGTTTGAAGAATTGGGGGATAATAAAATTTACAGCTATGCCACCAAAGACATAAAAAAAATGTGTAGAAAATCAATAGACTAGAAGTTATTTGCAATCCAACTTATCATTGTTTCAATGTGTAGAATATAAAAAAAATTAAAGTGAACAAAAAAAGGTCAACCTCAGTAAAAAAATGAACAAGTGGATGAGAATGCACAATAGAGAAGAGAAGGTCCAAAGTCCCTATTCATTAAGGCAATGCAATTGGTACTAAATTTTATATACATTAGATTGGCAATAATCCAAATCTTACAATACAAAGTTTTTGTACAGTTAGGGGACAATGGAAACTTTTATACAATACTCCAATAAGTGCAAATTTGCACAACCACTTAGGAATTCTGCTTTGAATGTAATATTGAAAGGATCATTTACATATCCCATGACCCAATAATTCTACTTTAGTTTTATAATCTTGAAGGAATTTTGCACATGTACTCCAGGAGATATAAATATTCATTCTAGTGTAGTTCATGTTGTAAAGTCTTTGAAAAAATACAAATGCTGTAGTATAAAATTGCTATATATGTTTGTACATTATAGAACATGAAAGTCAAATACAAATTTTAAACGAAGTAGAGTTACAATCATCAGCATGAATAAATCTGAGATACATTGTTTAAGGAAAAGAAAACCTAAACCTGTCACAGAAGACCACCGTTTATATACCACTTGTAGATTTTAAGACAATTCTAACTGTGGACATGTTCATGTGAAGTTAAAGAAGTTAAACATACACTCAGATGATGATTACTCATTTCATGAAAATAGTTATACTGGAGAGGCTAAATTATGTTAAAGAGGGAAAATTGATGCAAACTTAAGGCATAATGGTTCCAGTGAAAGCAAAAGTTTACAGTAGTTTTTGCTTTTTAATGTAAATTTAAAAGGCATTGTTAACTCAATAACTAAATATCAGACAATAGAGACTGTTGACTTGCTCCAATAAGAATAACATATCTGGGCACAACTGAAATTGAATTCATCACATGATTAAATTTTCAACAGTCAATATCATTCTTCAAGAATCTTTGCTTCTTTGAGTATAAATATGGAATTTAAATATAGATGTAGTAAGAATCACTACACCAGCGTGTTTTAATGCTTTGGTGGTGATCTCCGTCTCTGCTTCTCTAACAAAACATGCTATATCTTCTGAATAATCTTTATATCAGAAAGGAATGATCTGGGGTTTTCTACTTGAGTCCTTCTATCCCAATAGCCCTCATTCCATGGGTCATGAAAATAGGGTGAGTACCCGGGCTTGGTGGCCCAACCTGTAATCCTGCGCTTTGGGAGGCTGAGGTGAGTGCATTGCCTGAGCCTGTGGGTTCAAGACCCTCCTGGTCAACTTGTCGAGACCTCATCTCTACAATAAAAAAGAAATCAGCCGGGCATGGTAGTGCGTGCCTGTAATTCCGGTTACTCGAAAGGCTGAGGTGGAAGGATCCCCGGAGGCCAGCAGGTCGAGGCTGCAGTGGCCGGAAGTGGCCACTGCACTCCAGTCTGGGCGACAGAGTGAGACTCCAACTCAAAAAAAAAAAAAAAAAAAAGAAAGAAAAAGAAAATAGGGTGAGTACTCCATTTATGTAAGTTTATGCCAACTATGCTAGTTACTGAAAAAAACAACCACAGGATGAGTTAGTTACCTCATCTATCTCACTGAAACCAAGGTGAGGCAAGCTTGGACCAAAACTACACTTATTGCCTGAATTTTATCATTCTCTTCTCTGATAAATACATCACCATGGCCATCACCTTGGCATGCTTAGATCTCTCTAAGTATCCCCTAAATTTTGCTTAGTCCTTTACACTGGTACGTAGTTACTCTAATAAACACTACGGCTCCCATTGAAGATGAACAGGAGGAAAATTTATAGAACATCAGGCATGATGTTAGTAATGCCATGTTTCCATTGTAACTTGCTTCTACTTCATTCAAAGTGAATTTGGCACTTAAAAAGTGGATAGTGTTTTTTTGTCCTAGTTGAAATCAGTAAACCAATTACAATGGCAGCATCTCTCATCATTATTTCCAGACGACAGTGGAAGAATCTACTTTTCTATATTATTTGAAATCTTTTCACAGATGCTTGTACTCCTTTCTCCAGTATATTTTCTAGGGATTAGTAAATGAATTTTTTTCTGAGCTTTCCAGAGAACACAATTAAATTATAGAAAAGAGAGTTTTCATGATAAATCCAGTGTAACACTCTAATGTTCAAAAGCTTGAAAATTCATCTTTAATTGGTAATTCATAACCTGTCTCACATCATGGAGATATACACAGAAAACAACAATATTGTCTGTTACATTGGATCTCCAGCCACCCTAAGTCTCACCTCTAAACTTACACTGTGATCTTAGGGAATCCATATCTTCATACTCTTGGGTTCCAATAGGAGAAAACATATTCTACACTAAACCACAATCAAATTAATTTTTATTCTCAAATTCATTCATCACGGACAACCGTGAGTATAGGTTTGGCCAATCAGCCAATTACACAATAAGACCTTTCTAACTTCATAGATTTATCCAGTCTCTGGGAAGTAAATTTGTTGTAATAAATTCAGTTTGAACTAGGACTTTGTATCATCCTCTTTTGTGTAGTAAACACCAAAAAAAAATTTTTTAATGCAATCTTTAAGTTCAGAGTCATTTAAGTTAGCAAGGTATGTTTTTAGCATTTGGAATTAATGATAAATTGCAGTTTGTCCCTGGGGTATACATGGATATGATTCCAATTATAAGTCTGGAGAATATGGTGGAGCACAAAGAAAGTTGGCAACACGGTTTTTCAGGATGATAAGACTAGTGTTCTCACACAGGTGAGTAAGGGCCACTTTTGTGACCAAGGGAGACTCAAGGATGTCTAGTAATGTGGATATCTGAAGTTGTTCCCATTTTTCCAAGTGTCATGGATTTAGTTTTATGGGTTCCAATGTTATTCATTTTTGTATTTTTTACATAAGTAAACAGAAGACGCTGATAATAAACTCCATGCATGACACATGCGAACCGTCCTGTTTATCCTTTCAGTACCTCTGAAACAAGTGATGAGTTACATTCAGGGTAATTAAAAAACAAAAACAAAAACAACTACATTGTTCTATCACCACATTAAGCTTAAAGATTAAAATCTTAACACCAGTAATTTCCTCATATCATTTGTCCATTGTAAGTAACGGTTCAAACACTTTCACTCTTTTCCATTTTCATCCACCAATATCACAGAATGAAGACAAGACATGCAAAATCAGCCCTCATCGTTTTACGTGAGCTGGCTCCAGCACCCTACTGAATAATTACTACTTATCTGGCAAGGTCAGAGAGCACGATCAAGAACCAAAGAAATCAGAAAGTTTCTGCCAAAGCTGCTAACTCCAAAAGTTTACTGCCTCTACCCTGAAACAAGCCCAGCAAAATAGTTGCCTTGCGTTTGGTTTCTCTTCCTCATCAGAATACTAGCTACAGAAGAGTCAGGAAAATGTAGTGTTAGTGGTTTTTTTTTTTTTTTTTTTTGCCTCTTCATTATAATAAATTATACTTGAGATGTCTTAGAATGACTGTGGAGTTAACAAATACAAATTTGTTGTCACAGCCATATGACTCATACAGGGGCTAGCACTGTTTTACATAAGGTATTGAACAGTGAAGAAAAGAAATCTGTATGTGTGTATCTACGTGTGTAGATATATGGATGTGTTGAAAAGTATTGAAGAATATGCACTGAATTGTTAACTCGGGTAAACTGGCTTGAAAGAATATCAAGGAAAAGAAAATAACCTTAATTTTTTTTTTTAATTTTAAAGATGTGGAGTAAATTCAGAGTTAGGTATACAAGTGGTCATTATGCAGGTACCCTTGTTGATGAGGTGTGTCCCCGCTCCCTGACAGTTTCTCACTAGTGTCAATTGCACCCCATCCCCGGCAGTTTCTCGCTACTGACAATCTCTTTCTTTTAGTATTATGATAATTGTTCAAGGTCCACTTAGGAGTGAGAACATGTGGTACGCAGAATCATTTTTAAAAAGTAAAGAAAAAGGGGGGAGGAGAAAAACTAAATTGAAATCATATTTATAGTATAATTCCATTTAGGAAATAAATCAAAAGACAAAGCTCCAACATACATGTATATGGCTTGAGTATGTTTGAAGGACAGCAGTTAAGCCTTTATCATTAGTTGAATTGTGTGTGGTTTTTTTTACACAATAATATACTAATTTTATAATTTAAAATTATTAGATCTAAATAATTTGAAAGTCAGTCTCTTTTCTAGAATTCTATGTTCTGAATTGCTTAAGCCACATAAATGAAATGAACTTATTGTTTTCAAAAATAAATATTGCTTGATTATTTTGCAAATACAATGTCAATAGTATATACATTTTTATAAGAATGTCTTCTTTAAGCCACCATATAGTAGGAACAAATTATAAACACTAGTGAGAAACAAATGGAATAAATTGCATAAAAGAGTTTTGATAAGGGAGTGAATGAGCATTCTTGAGGTAAAGAAGATCAACAGCTTCCCTTTAAACACATGAAATATGTTCAGCAAATAACACAATTGGAGAAATTTGCCTTGTAGGAAGGAATAGTTGCATGAGCAATCTCTACTTTATTATTTATTGTATTACAGTCTATCTTTGCTGTATTCAGTGTTACAAGTATGATGAAAATGTTATTTTTTCTGGGAGAGTGTGATACTGTTGAGATTTTTAAATTAAAAAGTAAATAAATTGTTTATAGCTAAACTATATCAGATTTTTTGTATTATTTAGAAAAGATACAATTGTAATAAAAGAGTTCATTGTGTTCTTATTTGCCCTTCTTACTATGGTATGCACAAGACAAGACTTCAACTTCTTCTCTAAGACCTCTCTTCTCACCTCTTTATTGCAGCTATTTGAAGTTTAAAGCTTTAGATATGTTAAATAAATTATTGAATATGTCATATCACAATATAAAAACTTGTGTGCTCTTTGAATGCAAGAGTCATCTTCACCTCTATGGCATTGTCTTAATGATCATTGTAGTCTCATAAATCCAAAGGTAAATGGTAAGCCTGTTTTATAAGAAATGCTTAGATTAGTTTTAACTTTTAGACTAGCAGGCCATATAGTATTCTTTGGCTTGATTTAAAATCTTTAACAAAACATATACTATTTATTTCATTTTATTATTCTCTTTTCATGCTTTTAAAGTGGTGCTGGTCCATTAAGAATGTTCTTTTTATGATGCATACAATTTTGAGGTAAATGTATAATAATAGCAAAAACTGACATGCATAATAATGATAAACATAAGTACTGTAACAGATTGTGTTTGTAAAGAATAAAGACGGGCATATGTCTTATAAATCTTGAGGAAAATACATATACACACCATAGCTTATTATTTTTCAGCAAATAGAAAAAGTAGCACAATCTCAATAGAAAAAGCACTTCTCCAAATTTTTCAAGACAGACAACAAAATTATTTATTATGTCTCAGGGTACTTGGAAGCTCATGCGAGGGAATTTCTAAAGAATTAAAAGTATGAAAGGTATTCTGTTGGCACTCACATTTTCCAGGTGGGGAATAGCTGTTTGTTTATATAAACCTTCAGCTATGAGTCAAAAGGAGATTATGAGGCTTTTTTATTTAAATGTGTTTTTTATTCCTTCATTCTCTTCTAGTGTTCATGGAGTCTCATCTGTTTAAAGTGTACATTTAGTATATACAGATTTGGATTTCTGTTTTTTTTTATTTAATTTGATAGGTAGATTCCAGATAGAAGATAAATAAATAGAGATAATAGATAGAGAGACTAGATAGATAGATAGATAGATAGATGATAATATGATAGATATAGATGGATAGAGAGATGTGATATGATAGTTCATAGAGACAGATGACAGATATATAGTTATAGATATAGTTAGATAGTTATATAGTTATGGTTAGATGATATATGACAGATAGGTATGATAGATGAATGGTAGATATACATGATATATAGATAGATGATAGATAATTTGAGATTCTTTCATTCTCATATGTATTGGCAAATTAGTCACATATAAATAAAAGGTAGGCTCATAGCGGATGTATTGAGAAAAACAAGAGTGATTCAAACTAAGGAAGTATTTTTCTTCAAGAATAGAAATTGCCCTTCATGTGCATGCTCATTTATGAGGTTTATAGGAAACTCTTTCTTGTGGAAAATATAAATAAGGTTTACATGGTCTCATCAGAGATATGGCAGATAGAGTTCCTGCCTTGACAGAAAAGATTAGACCAAATAACTTTTAAATCCCACCCTTGCATCAAATTCTGTGATTATGATATATATGCAAATCAAATTTTCATTAATTCAAAATATATTATAACAAGTCCCATGGGCCAAACTTTATATGAATAATGCATGCACCGTGATATGTTGCACAGAGCAATGCAGTGTTAGACCACAGACAGGTAGCCCTGGACCCTAGCCTTAGATTTTTGGATTTCCTTCCCTCCCTAAGCCAACACTATGACTTACGCAAATTTCTTCAGTATTAGGAAGGTTACTTTAACACACACACATACATAAAGACACAGAGAGACATAAACAAATGTTGAATATGTGTATACATAAATTCTAGGTTAGCCTAGGTAGATTTGAGTTGCCATTGTTTAAGGGACAGACAAGAAAACTTCAAACTGAGACAGTAGACATGAATCAATATCCAGAATAAAAGACTGACGTGATAAAAGCAATCGAAAATAAGAAGTAATTTGGATGTAGGTAATAAGTCCAAGGCTTCACTAGCAATGAGCAGCCCTTTTGCTGAAGTGCATTTTCTCCTGTTGTATAACCAGGACTGCAATTGTTCTCAGCAGTGGTTGAATTCAAATTGTCAGACGAAGACAAGAAAGGAAGCAAAGGAATACTCCTGGGGTTGTGTACATGAACACTTTCAACTCTATGGGTTCATTTTGCCTTAATTACATTCTAACAATTTCAATAACTTTTTTCTAGATATTTTGGTATATCTGAGATCCGAGTAGTTAGTAACTGGAAGTGTCAGCAAAAGAATAGCTGAATAACTTATAACTAGCCTTCTAATTAAATTGTCTTTCACATAGGTTATCAGCTATTTATTTAGAGATGGGCATCTGATACATACAATATTTGAGAATTATCAAATATCCTGTTATTTGGAAAAAAAGAAATTTATATATATATGTATGTACACTATATTTTTTTATTTTAATAGCTTTGGAGAGTACAAATAATTTTTGATTGCATGGATGAAACCTACAGTGGTAAAGAAGTCTAGGCATTCTCGCCTGTATACTCTGTACTCAATATTTTTTTTAAGAACTCATTCACCTCTTCCCACTCTTCCCTTTTGAGTCTCCAATGTCCATTATACCATACTCCATATCCTTGCAGATGCTTAATTTAGCTACCTCTTATCTGTTAGAACATGCAGTATTTGGTTTTCTCTTCCTGAGTTAGTTCACTTAGGATAATGGTCTCAAATTTCATCCAAGTTGCTACAAAAGACATTATTTCACTATTCTTGATAGCTGACTAGTGTTTCATGGTGTGTGTGTGTGTGTGTGTGTGTGTGTGTGTGTGTGTGTGTGTGTAACATTTTCATTATCCACTGATCAGTTGATGGGCATTTAAGTTCATTCCACATCTTTGTAATTGTGAATTGTGTTGCATAAACTTATGAGTGCAGGTGTACTTTTTGCATAATGAACACTGCTTCTTTAGGTAGATACCTTGTAGTGGGATTAAATAACAAATTTACTTTCTACTTTTTTTGGAGAAATATCCATACCAATTTCCATATAGGTTGCACTAATTTACACTTCGACCAACAGTGTATATGTGCTCTCTTTTCACTACATCCATACTAACATCTTTGTTTTTTGATTTTTTAAATAAATGTCATTCTGACTAGTTAAAGGTGTTATCTCATTGTGGTTTTAATTTACATTTCCCTAATGGTTGGTGATTTTGAGCATTTGTTCATATGTTTGTTGGCCATTTGTATATCTTCTTTTGAGAAAAGAACAGATATATCTGTTCATGTCACTTGCCCACTTTTTAATGGGATCTTTTTTTTTTTTTTTTTTGTCTTGCTGATTTGTTTGACTTCTCTGTAGATTCTGGTTATTAGTCCCTGATCAGATGTATAATGTGAAAATATCATCTCCTATTCTGTAGGTTGTCTATTTGTTCTGTTTATTTTTTATTTTGCTGTGAAGAAGCTTTTAGTTTGATAAAGTGCCACTTACTTATTTTTGTTTTTGTTACACTTTCTTTTGGTGTTTTCGCCATAAATTCTTTGCAAAGGCCAACTTCCTAAATAATTTTTTCTACGTTTTCTTTTAGGATTTTTATGACTTTGACCTGAAATTTAAATATCTAATCCATTTTGAGTTAATTTTTGAATATGGTAAGAGATAGTAATTAAGTTTCATTTTTCTGCATGTAGCTGTCCAATTTTCTCAGTCCTATTTGTTAAATAGGGTATCCTTTTCCTGGTGTATTTTTCTGCTTTGTCAAAGATCAATTGGTTATAAGCATTTGGACTTATTCCTGGATTCTCTATTCTCTGTTCAGACTGGTCTGCTCTGTGTGTCCGCTCTTGTACCAACACCGTGCTGTTTTATTTACTACAATCTTGTAATATAATTTGAAGTCAGGTGAGATCAGGCACATACAAGGTGGTATGGCAAAAAAAAAATCCCCTCTTGGGTACAATGTGCACAGATGTGGGTAGTGGGTACTCTTAAAGTCCAGACCAAAGATTATTTGTATCCCCCCGTTATTGAAATTAAAAATAATATATGAAATCAGGTAATGTGACCTCCAACTTTGTTCTTTCTGCTTAGCTTTACTTTAGTTATTCTGGCTTTTTTAATATATATAAATTGCAGGATTTTTTTTCTAGTTCTTTGAAAATTGATGTTGATAGTTTAATAGGGATTACATGGAATCTGTAGATTACTTTGGATAATATGGCCATATTAACAATGTTAATTCTTTCCCTTCATGAGAATGGGATACCTCTCAATTTGTTTGTGTCCTCTATAATTTCTTTCATCTATGTTTTATAGTTATCCTTGTATAAATCTTTCACTTCCTTGGTTAAATATATTCCTAGGTATATTAACTTTTTGGCTGCTACTGTAGATGAAATTGCGTTCATGATTTGATTCCCAGCTTGGTCACTACTGGTGTACAGCAGTGTTACTGGTTTATGTGTGTTGATTTTGTACCCTGAAACTTTACTTAATTTATGTATCAAGTCCAGCAGCCTTTTGGAGGAGTCCTTAGAATTCTCTAGGTATAGGATCATACCATCAGCATACAGAGACAGTTTGATTTCTACTTTTCCAATTTGGATGCCATTTATTTCTTTCTCTTGCCTGACTGAACTGGCTAGGACTTCCAGTACATTGAATAGGAATGGTGAGAATATACTTAATTTAGTTATATTCAAACTGCCAGCATGGTAAATGCTGTCTATGTAACTTTTGATAATTATAACTAATGAATACTGAGTGTGTACGATGTGCTAAACTGCTGTTCTGTTTTTCTTACATAAGTATTTAAAAATATTAACCACACATGATATAGGTAATATTATTTTCCTCATTTTATAGAGGAGAAAAATGAGACTTCTTAGAAGGAAATCAGCAAGTTATAAATTAGAGACTTGTCCCAAAGGATATATGTTTGATCTAATATCTAATAATATCAAACATATATCCAATATCAATTTTATGGGTTTGATGACTTTATGAGTTAAAAGATTCATAGTAATACATTTCATAAAATCAAATATACATTTCATAAAATCAACCTTCAATATATTGCATAAGTCACACAGGAAAATCATACTTTATTCATTGAAAGTATATGTATTGCCAGAAAACATGTGGCTGAGGAATCATAGTATAATATCTTGAAAGATAATACTTATTTTGTCTTACTTTCAATATTGCCTAGGGCATTGATTTCTTGTGTAGCTCATAGTCTTTCAATTAAATATCACAGCAGATTGCCTGCTCGTAATTTCTTTATGGTCTCAAAAAACGAGTACTTTCCAGCACAAAAGATAATAGACTGAGAGCTCTTAAGTATAGTGACAATATTATATTTGTCATATTTTTCTAGTGGAGTAACAAATCAAATTGCTCATCAATGTTTTCCCTAATACTGTCATTTTCTACTACTTTTTGAATTACAAACATACAGAAAATTTGAAAGAATAATAGAATTAATAACTGTATAAGTTTTATCTGAATTCAATAAACTTTAACATAGTGTGCATCTCTGTACACACATGCACAAAACAACACATGCACATCATAAGTATGTGTGCACTTTTTTGCTGAGTCATTTAAATGGGCACAAACACTATGAAACTTCATTTTTTATGCTTCAACACATTTTTCTTAAAACGAAAATGCCATTTATTTGATTATAATACACATTTTATATAATCAAATAAGAAACAGGACATTGACACAACATTATCTGATAGCTAATATATATATAAATTTTTTTCAATTCTTCCAAACATGTATTTGGAGAGACCCTATAAAGGATTCAGTCAAGATTCATGCATAACATTTGACTTTAATGTCTCATTTGTTTATTTTTATTTAGCATGCTCTCATCACTATCATTTCTAACACAATGATGACACTGAAATTTTTAAACAGTATAGTCTAGTTGTCTTGCAGGATGTCCCACAATCAGGATTTGATTGATTTATAATAATAAACTTCAGATAAAATCATTTGTTATAAATGATCTTTTACTTCTCATTACCTTGCACCAAGGGATATACAATGTCAGTTTGTCACCTGTTGATAATGCCAATGTAGAGCATTTGGTTTATGATGTGCATTTTATATTAAAAAAAACATTTTTGGATATGCAAGGAATAAGAAACACATGGGTTATAGTTGAGATTATGTGAAGGAAAAGCATTTTATCTAACAGTTTAAGAATCTATTGATTTTCCTTACCTGTGTCTCTACCAGTGTCAAGTATTACAATGATGCACATGAAATGGAAATTTTCTAATTTCCATATTTCTGTACAATTATTGCTGATGTCCATTTGAAATAAGGATTCCCCAATCTTGATTTTGAACATTAATTTTGACTCATTAATTATTTTCTTAAGTGCTAATCACTTATTACCACCTTTTTTAATGCCTTATTTTAGAAATTTGGCAGGTAGCAGTCAGTTTAAAAAATGACTTTTGAATTTTTGAATGTCCTTGTCAGTTTTTGAACATGCCCTTGCCTTGTCTCTCCAGATATTGCAGACTCACTCTGTTCTTTCCTTGTCTCTGGCTTGGTGTCAACCCTTTCTCCAAGGATCCCTGGCTTCTTTTTAGTGAAGAGGTGTATTCAGAAAGTAGATTAGTTATCCCTCTTGCTTTTATGGTGTCTTTGTTGTTAGATTTTTAGTTTATTTTAGCCAAATAAGCTAGGAATGCACATACATGGTCATACACCACATAAAAATGCTTCAGTCAATGAGGAACCACATATATCACAGGGCTCTCATAAGATTATGATACAATATTTCTATTGTACCTTTTATATGTTTAGATGCACAAATACTTACCATTGTGTTACACTTGCCTAAGTATTTAGTACAGGTATACAATATACAGGAGCAAACTTTACGTAGCTTAGGAATAATAGGTGAGTAGTCGGCCATGCTATCTGGATTTGTGTTATGTAAATTCTACAGTGTTTCTACACCACCAACATCACCTAATGACATACGTCTAAGACTTAATCTCTATTGTTAAATGATGCATAAATGTATGCACACAGATATTCATTCTTAGCCTTTCTGGACCACTTTTATTAGATATTTCTATTGTATACAGAATGATGCTAGGTTTTTTTTTTTCCTTTAGTCATTCTGGGAATCTCCTTCTTTAATATGTGGTTAAAACACTTTAACATTAATGAAAATGACTCAAAACTTTGTCACATTATTTCATATCTATTCTGATTATTTTTTCCTTGTGGTTTCTATGTAATTATTTTTTTAACTTTTTTTTTGTATTGAAAACATTTCTAGTGCATTTCTCATTGATCATCTTTATGCTTATACTTTTTACCAAGTTCCTGGTTCCCTCTTTTCTTATTTTGGCTCCTACAATTTGGATTGCCAAATTTAAATGATATACGTTGGTACCCACCTATTGTCTAACTGTGTTATTTTATTTTTTCAGAATAAAGAATATTTTACATACTATTTTCCACCTTTATTCTCATCTAGTGTTGGTTTTGAATCTCCAGTTGAGTATATTTAATTCTCACTAGCAGTACTTTTGCTACAGCTTCTCCAATTCTGTCTTGGTTGAATGAAATTCTTCCTATAAAATATTCTTCAAGAAGGACTCAAGAGTACAGTATTCTCTGAGTTCTTCCATTAAAAACTTTTTTTTCTTTAATATTGGGTAAGAGCCCAGCTTCACATACATCAGTTCACTTTTTATTTCAGCCCCATGTACAATGGACAGATGCTTGCAAACTCAGACTCTCCTTGCACTGAGAATTTGGTCCCAAAGGGCAGACCTTGCAGGAATTTTCATTTTCTCCTTCAGACTTTCCTTGATGCTTCATTCAACAGGCAAGAAAAGACCAGAAGGCAAAAGTTCAGCTAAAAGGCAATGGGAGCAGTGGGTAAATATTTTAGCTTAACTTCCTTCAGGCAGAAACACCTCGGGAAGGCATTCAGAACACCCCCTCAGGAAG
This sequence comes from Carlito syrichta, assembly GCF_000164805.1. Taxonomy (NCBI): domain Eukaryota; kingdom Metazoa; phylum Chordata; class Mammalia; order Primates; family Tarsiidae; genus Carlito; species Carlito syrichta. The sequence continues at coordinate 25,775 of NW_007234455.1, read as the reverse complement.
TTTTGTAAGTTAGACCCCCGCTGCTTATGGTAGCACTTCAATCCTGCACTACTTGGCTTTAACTGTTTCCCTAACCGTCCTTCCTACTAGATTCGTCTAAATTTTTACAGTTACCTCCCACATAATTTAAACTGTGCCTAAGTGATCTCAGGTTCCGCTTTCAGGTAAGTTCAAAGTGAGTTGGTACATCTCATTATTTTTTCAAGAAGGTTTTGTGAGAGAGTTATAGAAATGGATCACTCACAAGTTGTATAACAATAAGTACCATATAGTTTGCTGTAAATTATCATTTTAGTGTATTGTAAAAACAACTACAGGATCAGTGTTGTGAGCATGTTAAAATTGCTCTTTCTTTCTTTGAGACAAATAATCTACCAGCTAACTGTGTTCATTAGGAGGTCTAAGAATATACTTTCTTTATAAAAGCAATAAGGAATTAACTAATGTGGCAGCATACTTGAGAACCTCTGTGGTGTCTGCCTCGTGTAACTCTGAGTTGATAGAATGAGATGATGCCCTGGAATTGCCCTAGCTCAACGTGAGTGATGGAAATATAGATTAGAAAAATTAAGGCATTTATACTACTTACATCCCAGAGGGAAGGCGGATATAATTTCTATCATAAGTAGCAAGGTTGAAATGGAAACTAGGAATCCATGAAAAAAAAAAACATGGTCTAAGGTAGGTAGCCAAAAATAGAAAACTTTCATTGAAAAATGGCCATCATTAATAAAACAAACAACAACAGATGCTGGCAAGAATGTGGAGAAAAAGGAACACTTTTACACTGCTGATGGGAATGCAAACCAGTGCAACCTCTTTGGAAGACAGTGTGGCAATTTCCGAAAAAACTAGAATTTGACCTTCCATAAGACTCAGCAATTCCCCTATTGGGAATATACCTGGAGGAACTAAGTCATTCTACAAAAAAGATACTTGCACACATATGTTTATTGCAGCACTATTAACAATCGCAAAAACATTGAACCAACCATGCTTCCCATCAAAATTCGACTGGTATTAAAAAATGTGATACATATACACAATGGAATATTATGCAGTCATAAAGGACAAACATATGGACTTCACAGCAACTTGGATAAATTTAGAATCAATCGCACTAAGTGATCTAGCACAGAAACAAAGAACAGAGTACCATATGTTCTCACTCATCAGCAGACCTTGAACAATTATCATAATACCATAAGAAAGGGATTGGCAGTGGTGGGAAACTGCCATGGGAAGAGGGGTAGGATTGGCAGTTGAGGGAAACTGCTAGGGGAGGGAAGGGTACACCCCATCAACAAGGGTACCTGCGTAATCAACGAATGTGTACCTAACCCTGAATTGTACTCCACATCTTTACAATAAAAAAATAATAATAATTTTTTAAAAAAGAGTTACAAGGGAAAAAAAAGGAATGGGAAGAAACAAAAGTAGCAAATGGAAATTCTAGCTAGTTTCTTTCTTTTTTTGGAATTGGAGTCGCACTCTGTCGCCCAGGCTGGAGTGCAGTGGCATGCTCACAGCCATAGCAGCCTCGACTTACCAGGCTCAGGTAATTCTTCCACCCAGCCTTCCAAGTAGCTGGAACAACAGACATGCACCACCACATCTTACTAATTTTGGGATTAAATGTAGAGACAAGGTCTCACCAGATTGCCCAGCTGGTCTTGAACCTTTGGACTCAGGCAATTCTCTCACTTCTGCCTCCCAAAGTGCTGGGATTATAGACATGAGCCACTGCCTGGTTCTAGCTAGTTTCCAGCTTGGGGCTAGTTGGGAGTCAGAGGCCATAAATTGAAATGAAATTTGATTCCTTTGAAAAAGAATCCTATAACACATGTTAATATTCTTTCAACCTTTCTCTAAATGTGCCTGCTATCATTATCAGACTAACTGCATACACTGGGGAAGAAACAATACCCAGATCTTTTGAAAGTCATTACATACAATGGAAAACCAACCCCAGGACTAAGCTATATGAAATGCTGTTCTGACCACCAAGTTAAGTTGACAAACTGTGGATTACAATTAACACATGTACTATTGCCAAAATTCATCTTACATAGAGTCCAGGGACTCTGGAAAGGGAAAGCAGTTTCAGAAGTCCCGTTTCCAGTCAAAAGAAGCCATACTACATGTAGGTTGTCATTGCAGGGATTAGAGACACATTTAAAATCTTGAATACAAGTGATAATTCCCAAAATATTCCTGTTTATTTTACCTGCAAAATAGATGGATCAGATAGACTAAAATGGAATAATATGATGTTAATTAAGTGGTAATTCTAATAGTGGATGTTATTCTGGTTGTGATTTCTTTACTGAAACAGATAAGCATTTATGACTCCTTTAATGTGGCTCTTAGTTGGAGAAATGTTCTCATCTGACCCACGTGAGAAAACATTCATCCAAAAGCCCAGATAACTTTTTTAAGACCTGGGATGAAGAGTGAGGTATCATCAACTTAAAACATAATTGAGGCAAAAAAAGAAAGTTTCCAAATCTGACAAATTTTGGCTAGATGAAACTTAACTTTGGACATTTAAGCAAAATGGCAGAATGATGGAACACAGATGTATTCATGGCACCTATCTGTTTTATCTCCAAGGTTCAATAGATTGGATGCTAAGTGAATAAATTAAAAAATATAAATAATATTAAAATATAAATTAAACTTATGGGAAAAGATGTGACATTGTAAGCATATGAACAAAAACAAAACTATCCAAGTTATGTTGTTGAGTAAAAGTCAGCCTACTTTTCAGCACCTAGTAAAATCTCATCTCATAATGAAAGCAAGCAGAGCCCAAAGGAACTTGTAACACACCGTATAAATTAAGAAATTTGTCTCCATGTTGAACACGGAAACTTCTGTTCAACAAACAGCCATCATTCATTAAACAGTGGAGTGCATCACCCTGCATTGGAAAGGCAGTGTTATTCATGAAGGATTCCCAAACCAAGTGAACTGTCATTTTACACATAACCTTGTTAAGAAGGAAGTCCATTTGTATTATCTGCTTGACTAAATTAGGCCAGACGCTCGGAGAGTAAGTTTGGTACATATCCAGAATTATAAGATAATCTTCTGAGCCCCAGACAAAAAAATAACAACTGTCTGCCAAAAAGTAACATCTGGGGTGTCTCATAGCACCATCCCCAGAACAGTGAAAATGGGTACAACGTCCAATTTTCATCTTTTATGTGTACTAATTCTGAAAATACATGTGGCCTCATTTGCTACTTCAAAGAAAAGTACCAGAGCATCTGTTCAGGTAAATCCCACTTCCAGCAAAGTTAAGTGTGCTCCATGGAGCCAGATTTTATGTTTTTTTAAATAAATATGACTTCCTTTCCTATCAATAATATTTGAATATTTTGCTTTGGTAAAACGTTGTTTATAAGAATTGTTTCCTACAGAAATATTCAATGCTGACAACATATGTTTTGTTTCAAGTGATATGACTATTATCTATAAATAAATAAATACCTATACTTTTATAATATTTTTCCAAGGCAAAGAAAACAATTTGCATATTTAACTCTTGTATATTTCCTAATTGTTGTTCTTTTTTATGCTTTAATAACTCTGTTTCCTTCTTTCACGATATTTGGGGATATAACTGACACATGGGAATTGTGTATATTGAGGTGTACAACTTGATCATTTGATATATGTATACACTGTAAAAATATCACCACCATCAAAATAATTATCATAGCTATCGCTTCATATAGTTATTTTTTATTTCTTTATTGTGTGACAAGAACATTTAAGATCTAATTTCTTAGCAAATTTCAAGTGTACAATATGGTATTTTTTTAACCATAGTCACATGCTGTATATTAGATTTCCAAAATCTATTCATCTTCTGTAGCTGAAGTTTTGTACCCCTTCATCAATATGTCCCCATTTCCTCTTTCCTATCCCTGGCAACCACCATTCTATACTCTGCTTCTATAAATTAGGTTAAGTTAGATTATACATATAATGAGGTCAAGAAGTATTTGTCTTTCTGTGTCTGGCCTATTTCATTTAGCATAATATTCCCAAATTTATCCATGTTGCAGAAGACAGAATCTCCTTTTTTACTGTGTATGTGTGTGTCTGTGTTTGTGTGTGTGTGTTCATATATATCTTATATTTTCTTATTTTCTTTATCTATCCATGCATTGACTGACAAATAGGCTATTTTCAGGTTTTGACTATTGTGAATGATGCTGCACTGAACATAAGCATGCAACTATCTCTTCAAGATTCAGATTTTAATTCCTTAGGATACATACCCAGAAATGAGATTGCTGGATCATATGGTAGATCTATATTTAATGTTTTTAGAAAACCCCAAACTATTTTCCATAATGGTTATAGCAATTTACATTCTCACTGACAGTGTACAAAAGTTCCAGTTCCTCCATATCCTTTCTAACACTTACCATCTTTATACTTTGGGTAATAGCTATATGAGAAGTGACACTCAAAGCACAGGCAACAAAAGAAAGAAACAGAAAGGTGGATTGCATTAAACTAAAAAGCTTCTGCATGGCAAATGAGACAATCAGAAGAATAACAAGGAAGCTTATGTAATGGGAAGAAATACAAGGTTAGTATCCAAAACAGGCAAGTAACTCATACAGTTCAGGAGCAGAAGAACACATGCCTTAGCTTGATTTAGACAAGGAAGCCTATGCTCACCCCTCCATTTCAACACAACTTTGGAAGTCCTAGCTAGAGCAATCAAATAAGAGAAAGAGATCAGGGGTAAGCAAATAGAAAAAGAGGAAGTCAAGTTATCCCTCTTTGTAGACTACATGATTCTATACCTCAAAAGCCCAAGAGAATCTGTCAAAAACCTCCTTACATTGATAAAGGACTTTGGCCGAGTCTCAGGGTATAAAATAAATGTGTAAAAGACAGTCGCATTTCTATATACCCACAATAAACAAACAAAAACACAAATAAAAAGCACAACTCCATTCACAATAGACACACACACACACACATAAATACCTTGTCATCTTCCTATCCAGAGACGTGAAAGACTTTTACAATGAAAACTACCAAACATCGCTTGAACAAATCAAAGATGACACAAACAAATGGAAAAATATTCCATGCTCATGGATTGGAAAAATCACCATTGTTAAGAAGTTCATTCTACCCAAGGCAATTTGTATATTTAATGCAATACCCATTAAATTACCAGCAGCATTCTTCTCAGACCTGGAAACAACAATATAGGAATTCATATGAAAACACAAATGACCACGGATTGCCAAAACAATCCTCAGCAAAAACAACAAAAGCAAACAAAATAAAAAAAAGAACAACAACAACAACAAAAAAAGCAGGAGGTATCGCACTCCTTGACTTTAAACTTCATTATAAAGCTGCAATAAGAAAAACAGCCTGGTATTGGTACAAGAACAGGCATGTAGACCAACGGAATAGGATAGAGATTCCAGAAGCAAAACCTCAAATTCTCAACCAACTCATTTTCGACAAAGCCTCCACGACCAACCACTGGGGAGAGGAGAACGTATTCAGTAAACGGTGCTGGGAAAACCGGCTGACCGCATGCAGAAGATTAAAACAAGGCCCCTACATATCACCCTACACAAAAATCAACTCTAAATGAATCAAAGACCTAAATGTAAAACCTCAAACTATAAAAACTTAGAAAATGCAGGAGACACCCTTATGGAAATTGAAACTGGCAATTCCTGATCAAAACCCAAAGTACCTATGTCATAGAGATAAGATAGACAAGTGGGACCTCATCAAACTGACAAGCTTCTGCAAAGCCAAAGAAACCATCAAGAGAGCAGGGACACAGCCCACAGACTGGGGAAAAAATATTTGCTAACTGTATATCTGACAAAGGCCTAACATCTAAGATCTACAAGGAACTCAAATGTGCCAAAAAGAAAAGAAAAGAAAAGAAAAAAAGCTCCATTATAATGTGGGCAAAAGATATGAATAGACACTTCTTAAAAGAAGACATATGAGCAGCCAACAGATACATGAAAAAAATGCTCAGCTTCACTAGTCAAAGAAATGCAAATTAAAACCACACTGAGATACCACCTAACTCCAGTCAAGACTGCCATCATCAATAACTCAAAAAACAGCAGATTCTGGAGAGGATGCAGGGAAAAGGGAACACTTCTACACCGTTAGTAGGAGTGTAAACTAATACAACCTCTGTGGAAATCAGTTCAGAGATTCCTAAAAGTTCTAAAAATCAACCTTCCATATGACTCCACAATCCCCCTACTGGAAATATACTCAGAGGAAATCAAATCACTCTGTGAAAATGATACCTGCACAGGTATGCTTATTGCAGCATTGTTCACCATAGGAAAAACATGGAACCAACTGTGCTGCCCTTCAGAAGAAGACTGGATCAAAAAAATGTGGTACATATACATGATGGAATAATAGGCAGCACAGTTGGTTTGACTTTGAGTCTATAATATTGAGAGTGATCTATCACAGAAACAAAGAACTGAGTATCACATGTTCTCACTCATAAGCAGACCTTGAACAATTACTGTAATACTATAAGAAAAGGATCAGCAGTAATGGGAAACTGCCAGGGGGGTGGTCAGAGGAATTGGCAGTAGTAGGAATCTGCCAGGGAAGAGGTGGGCACACCTCATCAACAAGGGTGCCTGCATTATGAACATTTGTATACCTAACCCTGAATTTTACCCCACATCTTTAAAATAAAAAATTAAATAATTAAATAAAATAAAAATGGGCAAATGACTTGAATAACATTTCTTCAAAGGCATATAAGTCGTCAATAGGTACATGAAAATATTCACAACATTAATATTCATAATGGAAATAAGAGTCAAGATCACCATGAGGTATCCCTTCACACCTGTCAGAACCATACTTACTCTTGAACTCTCCTTCCCAATAGACAGTATTTAAAGTTAAAGACAAGCAAAGCATACTGAAACTATTTGATTAAGAGTAATATATTGCGTTTGCTTATTTTGCCATCATAAACCATGCCAAAGTACTGTGATTAAAACCATCCTTCCAATAGTTCAACCTATCAATCCCAAGATCTGCTCACTACCAATGATCTTGTTTCTACCTTGATCTTAACTATCTTAACATAACAATGTCATATCAAGTCATGCCTAGTCATAGCACTCAATCTTAGTTAAGGAGCTTCTTTAGATTCTTAAAAAAATAATTTTGATGATAGCTCATCTTAAGTCTGCCACACCAAAACCCCAAATACCCTTCAAATTTGGGAGGATTTTCTAGCCATTTATATGTATTAACAGATCAAAAGTTCCCAACTGGAGAATATTTCTAGCCATTAATTGGTAACTTAACTTAAATCAAGTTTTGCATGTTACATGCAGAAACAATACAATGAGAGTAGATGTTTTTATACAGCATTTAAAATTTGTCTTGCTATCATCTTTAGCCTTACAGTATTCAGTTCAAATATTATTTTTCAATTTTACTTAGGTCACCCACTTTCTTCTCCATTCACTTTGTGGTTCTTTGTAATATAGTTAGAAATATTTGTCACAGCCCACATTCTATCTTTCTCCCACATCTAGTTTATTTGTACTACTGTATTTGTTCTTGTTCACATCTACTAAAGAAATTACTTTTTTAGTTTACAGCTTTATGGATTTTGACAAATGCATAGAATCATGTATCACCACCATAATCATTTTGACAATAGTCACATCATAAATATACAGGTTTATAAAAAATCCCATCTCCCATGCCCATCTTTTTTTCAGTATTATAGATTTTTGTTTATTTGTTTCATTTTGTTTTGTTTAGGCCTCAATCTGTTCTTCAGACTGGCTTGTATTAGCATAGTCACAATCCACCATTGTCTTGAACTCTTGGTCTTGGTTTGAGCAGTCCTCCCTCCTCAACCTCCTAAGTAGCTTGAACTACAGGTACATGCCACCACTCCCTGCTTTGTTAGTTTGCCTGTTTGTTTGTTTTGAGATGAGGTGCTACTATGTTATCTTTATCGGTCTTCAATTCCTGGGTGCAAGCAGTCCTCCTGCCTTGGCCTCCCAAAGTGCCGGGATTACAGTTGACAGGTGTGAGCCACCACCCCTGACCAACACTTTAGATATCTCTAAAGCTAATTTGTTATTATTTTATTGCTTGCGCTACCTTGGATGAGAAATATTCTCTCATCATCTGCATCTTAGTTTTCCTATATATAACATGTCTTTTTTTTTTTCTTTCCTTCTATTTTATTGAAGATGTGGGGCACAATTCAGGGTTAGGTATATAAATGTTAATGATGAAGATACCGTTGTATGAGGTGTTCCCCCCTGCCTTAACAGTTTCCCACTACTGCCAATCCCATCCCTCCCCTGGCAGTTTATTAGTGCTGTCAATATATAGTATAGTATCATGTCTATAGCTTATAGTATAATGATAATTGTTCAGGGACTGGTTATGAGTGAGAACTCTGTTCTTTGTTTCTGTGATAGATCACTGAGTATGATCGACTTTAAATTCATCCAAGTTGCTGCAAAGTTCACATTTACCCTTCTTTATGGCTGTATAATATTCCATTGTGTATATTTACCACATTATTTTTATTCAATCCAGCTTTTATGGGCAGCATGGTTGGGTCCATATTTTTGCTATTGTGAATAGTGCTGCAATAAATGTGTGTGCACAGGTATCTTTCTTGTAGAATGATTTTAATTACTCTGGCTATATTCCCAATAGGGTGATTGCTGGGTCATATGGAAGGTCAATTTCTAGTTCTTTCAGAAATCACCACACTGTTTTCCAAAGAGGTAACAGTAATTTGCATTCCTACCAGCGGAGTAAAAGCAATCCTTTTACTCTGCATCCTTGCCAGCATCTGTTGTTTGTTTGATTGGTGATGGCCGTTGTTACAGGGATTAGGTAGTATCTCAGTGTGGTTTTGGTTTACGTTTCTCTGATGATTAGTGAGGCTGAGCAATTTTTCACGTATCTGTTGGTTGCCCGTATATCTTCTTTGGAGAAGTGTCTATCATGTCTTTTGCCCAGTTTTTAATGGGGCTGGTTTTTGTTGTTGTTGTTGTTGTTGTTTTTCCCCCTTTCAGCACTTTTGAGTTCCTTATAGATCCTGGATGTTAGCCTTTTGACAGATACATATTTGGCAAATATTTTTTTCCCATTCTGTGGGCTGTATCCTCACTCTCTCAATGGTTTCTTTTGCTTTGCAGAAGCTTGTCAGTTTGATGAGGTCCCACTTGTCTATCTTATCGCTTATGTTTTGATCAGGAATTGGTTGCCAGTTCCAATTTCCATAAGGGTGTCTCCTGCGTTTTCTAAGATTCTTATAATTTGAGATTTTACGTTTAGGTCTTTGGTCTCCTTAGGGTTGGTTTTTGCTTATGGTGATAGGTATGTCCTCTTTCAGTCTCCTGCATGTGGTCAGCCAATTGCCCAGCACCATTTATTGAATAGGGTTTCTTCCCCAGTGGTTGTTTTTGGAGACTTTGTCACAGATGAGTTGGTTGAGAAATTGAGACTTTGCTTCCAGAATCTCTATCCTGTTACATTGTTCCATTTGCCTGTTCTGTACGAATAGCAGGTTGTTTTGATTATTGTAGCCGTATAGTAAAGTTTGAAGTCTGGAAGTGTGATGCCTCCTGCTTTGTTTCTTTTGCTAAGGATTGTTTTGGCTATTCGTGGTCATTTATATTTCCATATGAATTTCTGTAATGTAATTTCCCGGTCTGAGAAGAATGATGTTGGTAATTTAATGGGTAGTGTTTTGAATCTGTACATTACCGTTGGAAGGATGGATATCTTAACAATGTTGATTCTTCCTATCCATGAGCATGGAATATTTTTCCATTTGTTTGTGTCTTCCTGGTTTTCTTTGAGCAGTGTCTTGTAGTTCTATAAGGGTCTTTGGCTTCTCTGATTAGGAAGATGCCAAGGTATTTCTTTTTCTGTGTGGCTATTATGAATGAGATTGTGCTTTTTATTTGGTTCTCTGCCTTCTTGTTGTTGATTGTTCAAGGACTGCTTGTTGTTCAATTGTTCAAGGACTGCTTATGAGTGAGAACATATGGAACATTTTGAACATTTATTTTGTACCCCGAGACTTTGCCAAAGTCCTTTATCAATGCCAGCATTTTCTGACAGAATCTCTTGGATTTTCAAGGTATAGGATCATATCATCAGCAAAGAGGAATAACTTGACTTTCTCTTTTTCTATTTGGATACCCCTGATTTCCTTCTCTTATCTAATTGCTCTAGCTAGGACTTCCAACACAACATAGAACAAGAGGGTGAGAGTGGGCAGCCTTGTCTTGTTCCAGTTTTCAGAGGAAAGGTTTCCAGTTTCTGTCCACTTAGCAATATGCTGACTATGAGTTTATTGTAGATGGTGCTTACTATTTTGAGATATGTTCCTTCTATACCTGGGTATTTGAGGGTTTTTATCAAGAAGCGATGCTGGATTTTTTGAAAAGCTTTTTCTGCATCTAATGAGATAATCATGTGGTTCTTGTTTTTTACATCTTTTGATGTAGTTAATTACACATATGTTCTTGCAGATGTTGAACCAGCCCTGCATCCTTGGTCATGGTGGATAATTTTTGAAAAATGTTGTTGTTTCTGATTTGCTAGAATCTTGTTGGGGATTTTTGCATCTACGTTCATTAGGAATTTTGACCTGTAGTTCTCCTTTTTTTGTTGGATCTTTACCCAGCTTGGGTATCAGTGTGATATTTGCTTTGTAAAATGATTTTGGGAGAATTCCATTTTACTCAATGCCTGGAATATTTTCAATAGAATTGATATCAACTCCCCTTGTATGTTTTGCAGAATTCTGCTGGAAAGCAGTCCAGTCCAGGGCTTCTTTTTTTTTTTTTTTTTTTTTTTGGTAGGTAGTTTTATGACAGAGTCCGTTACCTGGTTGTTATTGTTCTGTTTAGTGTCTCAATGCCTCTTGTTTCAACCTTGGGAGGTTGTGTGATGACAGAAAGTCCTCCGCTTCATTTAGATGATCAAGTTTGCTTCCATACAGGTGTACATAGTAATCCCTGATAATCTTTTGTATTTTCAGGGTCAATTATGATTTGATTTTTTGTATTTCTGATTGTATTTATTTAGGCTTTTTCTCTCTTTTACTTGTTCATTTTGTCTAGGGATCCACCAATCTTGTTTATTCTTTCAAAGAACCAGCTTTTTGTTTATTGATTTTTTTCTATTTTTTTGTCTTCTGTGTCCCATATTTGGACTTTTACTTTGATGATCTGGATTCCTCTGCTAATGTTAGGGTTTTGGTAGTCTCATCTTCCCAACTCTCTTAGGTGATTTGATCGGCTGTTATCTTGTGTTCTTTCCATTTTCTTGATGCGCATTTGTAGAGATATAAATTCCCCCCTTAGAACAGATTCATGGCATCCCAGAGGTTTTGGTAAGATGTTTTTTCATTTTCATTTGTTTCCAGGAATCTTTTAATTTCTGTTTTGATTTCAGTGTTGACCCAGTAGCTGTTCAGCATCATGCTGTTTAGTGCCCATGTCTTTGTGGGTTTGGGGGAAATTTTGTTGGTGTTGATATTTATTTTTATTCTACTGTGGTCTGATAAGGTGTATGGCACTATTTCAAACTTATGGAGTTTGTTAATGCTGATTTATGGGTGAGGATGTGACTGATCTTGGAGTATGTTCCATGTGGTGGTGAGTAGAATGTATATTCTGTGTTTTTTGGGTGAAATATTCTGGAGGTACCTATTAAGTCATTTGTCCGAGCCTCATGTTGAGGTAATGGATTTTTTTGTTGATTTTTTGCCTCAATGATCTATCTAGGGTGGTTAGAAAGGTATTTAAGTGCCCAGCTATAATAGTGTTGGAATAATTTCTTTTTTTAGTTTACTTAGTAGTTGCTTTATGAATGCTGGTGCTTCTGTGTTGAGTGCATATATGTTAAGGATGGATATTTCTTCTTGATGGATTGAGTCTTTTATCAGTATATAGTGTCCTTTCATATCTTTTTTAAATTTTGGGTAATTTAAGTGCTGTTTTGTCTGATATTAAAATAGTGACTCCTGCCTTCTTCTGTGATCCATTTGCCTGAAAACTCATTTTTCTATCCTTTAACTTTGTGTCTGTGTGCATTCCTTGTGGTGAGATGAGTTTCCTGGATGCAAGAAATAACTGGGTCTTTTTAAAAATCCAGTTTTCCATTGTGTGTCTTTTCAGTGGTGCATTTAGTTCATTCACATTCAGGCTGATTATTGAAATGTGATCATTTATCACTATCATGGGGCTCTTATAAAGTTTTTTCTCTGTTTTCTTTTAGCTCTGGGGTTGATGCATGTGTGTGTTTTCAAGTTTGTTGTTGGCATGTACTCTCTGTTGATTCTGTGTTCTGCTGTTCTCTTGGGAAATGTGGTCATTCTAATTTTTCTTTTTCTGTGCTTAATACCTTTTAAAGCATCTCCTATAGAGCTGATCTGGAAGCTGCATAATCTCTTAAGGATTGGATTTCTGGGAAGAATATTTTCTTCATCACTGATGAAGCTGAGCTTGGTTGGGTAGGAAATTCTTGGTTGTTATTGTTTATCTTTGAGGAATTTGAATATCGGACTCTAGTCCCTTCTACCTTGTAGTGTTTCTACCAATAGGTCTCTTGCTATTCCGATTGGTTTTTCCTGGTAGGTAGTCTGTCCTTTCTCTCTTGCTGCCTTTAGGATTTGTTCTTTTGTGTCTACTTTGTGTAGGCAAATTACTATGTGTCTAAGGGTGGATCGTCTCATTTGATGTCTTGTGGGTGTTCTCTGTATCTCTTGTGTGTGGCTGATCACATCTCTGGTGAGATGAGAAAAGGTTTCTTGGATAACCTCCATTTCCCTTTCTTCTTCTGGTGAACCAATCAGGTGTAGATTCAGCCTCTTGATATAATTGCACATCTCTTGTAGGCTTTGTTCTTTCTTTCTGAGTTTTCTTTCTATGTTTTTTACAGATTGGGTTAATTTCATGTTCTGGTCTTTAGTTTTGGGATTCTTTTGCTTGATTAACTCTGCTTCCATGCTTATCATGTTATTTATTTACTGGATGAAGTTTTTTATGGCCAAAAATCTCTATTACAAGTTCTTTCAGTTTTGTATCTTGTCTTTCTTGAATCTTATTAACTCTTTCCATCCATTCCTTAATCCCTGTTGTATTCTGAGGCCAATCATTAGTGACTTCCATTGTTTGGGCTCTGAGGTCTGATTATTTCAGGCATTTTCTCTGTTACCTGTGGTCTTCCATTGGTTTTCCTCATTTGTGACAGATCTCTCTCTTTTCTCTTTAGTTCCATTATTCAATGGGAGAAGCTTTCTCTTTTGATGTTTGTTCAGTCCTCTGTTTGTCCCTGATCAGAGCCCTGGATCTGTTCTATTTTGAAATAGGACTGTGGATGTGAAGCTTTGCTATCTCTTATAGTTTTGAGAGTCAAATAAGGTGGAGGATGAGGAATTAAGATTCAGAAACTACTTGTCAATCACAATGTTCACTGATTGTGGTATGGATTCCTTGAGACCCATTTCCTACCACCACTTTATATAATGATGCAATAGGTACATGTGTTTACTCCCTGAGTCCAAGATACAGTAATAGTAATAAGGAAAATCGATAAGAATAGAGTGAAATAAGATGGACAGAAATTTAAAAAAATAAAAAATGAAAAAAACACAGAACAATGAAAGCAGAAGCCAAAGCAAAAAACAATAGTACACACACACACACACACACACACACACACACACACACACCAAAACAAACTGGAATAACAACAAAGCAAAAAACAGTAGTGCACACACATACACACACACACACACACACACACACACACCCCAAAACAAACTAGAATAACAGCAAAGCAAACTAAAACAATCAACAACATCAAAAAAAGCACAGGAAAAACAGACACACACATGCCCAGCACAAAGTGAATGGAGAAGAAAAAGAGGAAGAAAGAAAAAAACACTGGAATTCATGTTGAATCCTTGCACATACATTTACACACACATTAAACTAAAAAAAGAAAAGAACAATAGAACAAAAACAAACCACCAACATCAACAACAAAACTGAAAGAGGGCCACACAATCATTCACATACACCACATACACATAAACAGAAAACAAAAAAACAAAAGAAGAAAGAGATAAAAGGGGGATACAGATCAAACCCTCATATGCACATTTATACGCAAAGGAAAAGTATAGAAAAATTAGAAAAACTAACAAACAGACCAAAAAAAAAAAACCCACAAAAAGCCTGCCATCTTAAGACACCTTCCGTAATTGTTCCTCCCAGCTGCCTCTCTGCTGTCTCCTGCAGAGTTTGGCGTCATTCACTTTCTCCCCAGTGTCTGGACCAGTGAAGGGGGAGAGGGCATTGGGTATGGGTGAGGCTGCAGTTCTCCCCTCCCTCTCTTGTATGGTTAGGGGGATCCTCTCCAATGGGGAAGTGTGAGATTGTCTCTTTCCCAAGTACTGGCAGGGGTGCCACAGCCAGGCCTATCATGGAGTGGAGCCCTCCTAGTGCAGCTGATGTCCAGGGTCCACCTGGGTTCTCTCCCCTCTCAGCTGTGCCCCAGTTGTGTGGGTCTGATGGTCAGAGGATTCCTGGGGGGTGGAGAGAAGGGGTTGGGTGAGCCCTAGAATCACCACGTATCTCCTTGGAGGTCTTCCTCATCCTTTTCTGGTCACACCCTTTGTTCTGAGACCCAATCAGGGCAGGGGTTGGTGCACCTGAGACTCAGCACTTGTCAGGTCTCTCCAGAGTATGTACTTCCCCCTGGGTTATAATCTACCCCTGAGTAGTCAATGTTGGTCGCAGAGATCAGGTCTGTTGCTCCACAGTGAGCAAGCCAGAGCACTTTCCTGCCCAATTTTCAAAATGGTGATAGGGTGCGTCTTTTGCCTTCTCCAGTGGAGCTCTACCTCTGAACTCCCTCCATAGACCTTGCTGCCAGTGTCCAGTCAGGCACTGCAGGGGTGAGGCAGATCCTAGACCTGGCAGTCTCTCCTGCTGCAGGGGTGAAGCAGAGCCTGGAGCCGGTAGTCTCTCCCTGCCGCTTAAAAAAAAAAATGATGTGGGCTTCTTCAAACCCGGAGGCCTTAGGCACAAAGCAGTACAACTACAGCACCAACTGTTTCACCAGGAGAGCCCTGGCCGCTTGCTAGTGAGTCCCCACTTAGTTCAGTCTCTCCCAGCAGCTTCTACCCAGGAAGGGTTTTATTGATTTTAAAAAAGAAGGAAAAACAATGGTGCTTGGTTTTTGCATCCTGGGAATCACTAGGCTCCAAGCCGAGCAGCTGAGACAACAGCCACTTCACGAGGAGAGCCCTGGTCATTTTCCCCAAGCCCTCACTCAGTCACCCACTCACAGGCCCACTCACTCACTGACATGCACACAAAATTTTCCATACATTCACTTACACTGGGACTCACATAGTCTGACTGACTCAGTCACCATCTTCCTCCATTCTCCATGTCTTTTTTCTTTAGCCACTTTAAATTTTTATTTTTGTCACTAGTTTGAACAATTTGATTATATCATAATCAAATGTCATTTTTCTTCATATTTCTTGTGCTTGGGGTTTATTAAGAATTTCAAATTCTATAAGTTCATAATTTCCATCATGTTGGCAAATATTAACCTTTATTTATTTGTTTTTAAAATTTTTTCTGTCCTGTCTTTCCCCATTCAGAGTCTATAGTTACACCTACAGCAGTCTGCTTGAATTGACTTACAGATTATCTATGACATTTTTATTTCTTAATTTTTTCTCTCTGTATTTCTTTTTAAATAGTTTCTATTGATGAAGCTTCATAATCATTAATATTTTATTTACAACATCTAATATACCATCATCTCACTAAGAATTTTTATCTCAATTGTCATAGTTTTCATCTTTAGAAATTTGTTTTTGATCTTTCTAAAATATCTTTCACATTTTTATTTTTTATTACAAATTTGATTTCCTTCCACATTTAATTTTATTATAGAGATGCGGAGTCCAATAAGAACTAACTACACAAGTAGGCTTCTTCAGGTGAAGCTTGGGCTCCAACTGGCCCTCACTCTCCCAGTATTGAATCAGGTACCCTTTGTATCTATGTGCCTTCCTTCCCCCAACCCTCTCCTAACATTGTCGAGGGCCTGCCAATCCCTCCCTTGTGCTAGTGGGAGTCATGTGCAGGTCCCACTTATGAGTGAGAACATGCCGCATTCAGTACTTTGTTTCTGTGATAAATCAATAAGTATGATGGTCTCTAACTCCATCAGATTTGCTGCAAAGTCCATAATTTTGCTCTTCTTTATGACTGTGTAATACTCCATTGTGCATATGTACCAGATTTTCTTTTTCTAGTCCACTTTTAATAGGCAGTAGGGTTGGTTCCATGTTTTTGTTATTGTGAATAGCAGGTGCAGAGGTGTTTTTGGTAGAACAATTTATGTTTGATAATTGCTCTATTTTTTTCTGATAATTCAGACATCTGTTTCAGTTCTGGATCTTGGTTTACTGATTTTTCTTCTCATAATGGGTTGCTTTATGTTCTTCTTTGCATGCCTCGTAATCTCTGAAAGATTTCTGGCATTGTGAATTTTACCTCTTTCATGTTGAATTTTTTAAAAAACTCTTTTTGAGGCTTGTGAGATAAAGTTAAGTTACTAGGACATTGTTTGCTCTTTTGGGTCTTGCAAATATGATTTGCTCTGCCAGTCTAGAGTGCTGCTCAGACCAGAGCTTATTTTTCCCCTCTACTAAATCAAGATTGTTCTGGATACTCAGTTCAATTTCTGTAAATGATGAATTTTTTCCTGGTTAGCCAATGGTAGAGACCTTGTCTGTGGCCTGTATGATCAATAATTATAATTATCTTATTTTTTTAATAGACTGATTTTTTTTCCTTGCCTTTGGGTAATTTCTTCACATGTATGTGCTTAGTACTTTGGTGAAGACATTAGGAGGACCCTTTGCAAGTCTCCTTGACTCTCTCTGTGTGATGCTCTTTTCTTTCTGTCTTGTGAATTTTTGTTTCTCTAGACTTCCAGCTAAATTTAGGGAATGTCCTGGACTCTGCTTTTGTTTTTGCTTCCTATATGTGTCCTGGAAAGTCTTCAAATGTAGTATATGGGGTCATAATGGAGCTCACCTTATTTATTTCCTATCTCATTTTCGTCATTGTCTAATATCCAGTGTCTTGAAAATATTACATTTTTTGTATAGTATCATGATTAATGTCCCCTTATGAGTGAGAATATGTGGTACTCATTTTTTTGTTTTTATGATAGATCACTGTGTATGATAGACTCTAAATCCTTCCAGTTGCTGTGAAGTTCATAATTTTGTCCTTCTTTATGGTTGTGTAATACTCCATTGTCTATATGTAACACATTTTTAAAAAAATCCAGTCTACTTTCACTGGGCAGCACAGTTGGTTCCATTTTTGTTGTTGTTGTTATTGTGAATAGTGTTGTAATAAACATGTGTGTGCAGGCATCTTTTTTGTAGAAAATTTGAGTTCCTCCAGGTATATTTTCAGAAGAAGGGTTGCTGGGTGGTATGGGAGGTTGATTTTTAAGTCTTTTAGGAATCATCATACTGTTTTTCACAGAGGTTATACTAGTTTACACTCTCACTAACAGTGTGGAAGTGTTTCCTTTTCTCCATATCCTCACCAGCATCTGTTGTTTTTTGAGTTATTTATGACCATCCTTACTGGAGTAATGTATGGTATCTCAGTGTGATTTTTATTTGCATTTTGTGAGACTGAGCATTTTTTCATTTATCTGTTGGTTACTCATATGTCAAAAGTGGGACACTGCCAGAGGATGGGGGTCACAAAACATCAATAAGAGTACCTGATCTGAAACCAGGCTAAGTGGGGGACCAAAGGGAAGCCTATACTTTACTTGTATGATTACCACTTATCTAGCTAATCCTGAATTGTATCCTACATCTTTAAAATATAATTTAAAAAATTTAAAAAAAGAAATTACTACATTTTTTTCTGTATTCTTTTGCTACTGTTGTTTCAGGCAACTGTATTCAGTCCCTATCATCTCATATTCGTCAAAGGAGGAATTTTCTGACCAGAACTTGAAGTGAAAAACAAAAGAAGGAATTTTGTTTGTGCCAGGAGCAAAGTATTATCTCTTAATATTGGGGACTTCAATATCTCTTACACACTGAGTTCTAAGTTGCCATCTATTGTTTCTTGCATGTTACATACAGAAAGCAATGGATGTTCCAGGAGTTTGATCTCATGAAGGAAGGAACAGAAGAGCATATCCCCAGTTAATTATAGGCCTACAGTCTAAACCCTAAAGGATTAAGAATGAAAATATCTTGGGAGTATTATTTCTACTTTCTATTTTTTCATATAAAGGGCTTTCTCTTAGAATAACGATCCCAGCCACTTTGCCAGCTGTGTCTTCTCCTCAAGGCTGAAGGGGTCATTTAATCAATTGGAGAGTTTAGTTGCGAGAACATAAGCCTCCTCTTTTCTCCTATTTTTTTTTTCCTAATAACTTAGGGCATACCTATACTCTTGTATCATCATGATTTAACCTTTACAAGGACAGTTTCTCTGATCTTGTATTTTACCTGAGTCTTTACTACGTGGTGTATTAAGGAAATCTCAGGAACAAACCTCCTTAAAGGGAAACAGCATACCAACCAAGTCTCTATCGAATTTCCTATTTGTATCTTGCCTTATTTTATTAATCTTTTTTCACAATATACTTTTAAAATTTATATAAATAGAAAAACAGGCCGGTCACAGTGGCTCACCTTGTAATTCCAGCACTTTGGGAGGCTGAGGAGAGTGGATTGTCCGAGCCTGAGGGTTTGAGTTCAGCCTGGGCAACTTGGTGAGACCTCATCTCTAAAATTAGAAACATTAGTTGAGCCTGGTAGCTCATGCCTGTAGTTCTGGCTACTTGGAAGGCTGTGGGCAGAAGGATCACCAGAGCCCAGCAGGTCATTGCTGGGCTGGCTGTGAGCGTGCCACTGCACTCCAGCCTGGGCTTCAGAGTGAGACTCCAACTCAAAAAAAAAAAAGAAAGAAAAACAATGTTCTGGGCACAAAATATTGTGAACAAAATTGTGTGAAAAGAGTAAGAAAAGGAAAACTTGACTCAGTGTTTTTCCATGTCTTGTTTTCTTCAATATCTATTGCTTGAGGATTTTTAAAGCTTCTCAAAGACCGTGGGGCCTTGAAACAAAAGGCAATCATTAGCAGTAGAAAGTTTACCAAATTTTAGAATAGGGACACGTTTTAAAAATTGACTTTAATGTCTGTTTTGAGGTGTTTACAAAATTCAGAAAGCTGGAAGACGCTGAATGAGGATCGTCATTTCTTATGATAGGCAATGAAGAATTCTCACACCCATATGTGATTACCAAGAGAGCATTTTAAAGGTCGAGAGAGAATACCGAAAGAGGCAATTTTTGAAAACCCACACAGGAATGGGGAAGGATGAGAGATCAGTAGTAAAGCACTGTTCCTCTTTTCAGAGACATAAATTCAGTTATTGGCAAGAAGACTAGTGTGACAAAGAGAGTGATATTTACCATATTCTCCATTTCCTCCCTTACTTTTCCTAGTTTTTCTGTCTATTAGATTGAGGACATGTGGCAAGTTCTAGCCAATGAAACATGAATGGAAGGGATTTGGCACTTCCTGGCTAAGACATTGCAAAACCTGAAGGTGATTGTCTAGGTTTGTCTTTCTATTCCTAAGTGACAGAGGAAGCAACTTAGCTCATAATTACACAAAGACAGGGTGTTCGTGCTTCTGACTCCTTGGGTATCTGAGTGACTTTGCTAATATAAGCACTACCTGACCTACGTGGCACCGATAGTGTGTGGTAGAAAAAAAACTTACGTAGTATTGGGCCATAGATATTTTGGATATCCTTATTGGTAGGTCATAAATTAATCTACACTGCTAAATACAAGTCCCAAACCTAAACAGAGAGAGTGTACCAAACAGTTGACTAGAAAGGAGTATGAATTGGAAACAAGACAAATTTAAAACTTACAGAACTTGTATATAAGATGAGAGTTAAATTGAATTCTGCAGCCTAGAAAGCTGTATGGAAGTTCTGTGCCTGTTCCTTTTATACAGTCTGTATACTTTTAATCAAAATATTTAATTGAGAGTCTGAGACCAAACTAGGGGACACAGCAAGATCCCTGTCTCTATAAATAAAATAACTGCAATAGAATTTAAAAATTGCTGGGTGTGGTGGCACATACTTGTAGTCACAGCTGATTGGGAGACTGAGGTGAAATGATCACCTGAGTTCTGGTGATTAGGGTTGTGGTGAGCCTTGATGGTGCCCCTGCACTTCAACGTGATTAACAGAATGAGATCTCAACTCAGAAATAATAATAATAATTGCTAAGAAATATAAACTGAAAGAGTGCAAGTATTGTATAAATCTAGTTATTAGTAATATATGGTAAAGAAGAATATTATATGAACATATATTTCCAGAATGTGTGATTAAAAAAGAAATGTGCATTTTTGTTTGTTTGTTTGTTTTTTGAGTTGGAGTCTCACTCAGTCGCCCTGACTGGAGTGCAGTGGCCGCTTCCGGCCACTGCAGCCTCAACCTGCTGGGCTCCGGCGATCCTTCTGCCTCAGCCTTCCTAGTAGCCGGAATTACAGGCGTGCGCTACCACGCCCGACTGATTTTTTGATTTATTGTAGAGATGAGGTCTCACTGCCCAGGCGGGTCTCGAACCCGCGGGCTCAGGCAATCCACTCACCTCAGCTTCCCAAAGGCGCGGGATTACAGGCTGAGCCACCGAGCCCGGCGAAATGTGAATTTTTATAATAAACTTTAGAATAAACTTATTCTGTTTTTCTAAAATTTTAATGAGTATATTCTTTTAAAAATTAATTTAAAAGATTAAATATTGCTGCTTCTGGAACTTACTTAAGTTAACCTTCTGAACAATTTATGACCATTTTCTTCTGCAGAAAGACCTACAATGCTTCCAGCCCCAGCTGTCCTAGAAAACCAGGAATGAAACACTATTTTTACTTGCTTTTTAAAACTGTCGTAGCATCGAATACTAACTTTGTCAGCTTTCATTTCTCTCTGAGGAAAAAAAAAATGGGCTGAATACTGAAGTCTTAACAAGCTTACTTGGATTAAAAGTAGCTTAGAAAAGTTACATTTTGATAACTTTTAAGCAATAGTCAAAGTTATCTTTCAAAATTATTGATTATAAAATTAACCATTATTCAGTAGAAAAAAATGTGGTAAGGGGAAATAGTATTCTTTGCAATAATAAATCTCAGAGTGAACAGCACTTAGGCATTAGTTCTCATTTTTTAATTGATATAAAGAATACAGTAGTTGTTACATGTGAGAGGAAATTTCCCCAGGATTAAAATAGCCAAAGTAACCAAACCTGCCTGAGTTCACCTTCGCTATCACTGTAAGTATATAAAAACAAACAAAAGTATATTATTTAATCTTCTCCAGCCCCATCTTTTCCTGGGTATTTTCATCACTTGCTAACTTCTTCTTTTTTTTAATTTGGCTTATAAACAACAAAAATTTATTTTTCATCGTTCTGGAGGCTAGAGCCAGAGGATATTATGTTAAATGAAAAAGCCAGAGACAGAAAGACAAATATCACATGTTCTGACTTATAGACTTGCAATGAGAAAACAGCCATCTATGAACCAGCATGTATTGATCTTGGACATCTTCATAATTACCTAAATGTCTTATGTGAGTTAAGAAAACCAGTGGTCTAGTCAGGGGTCTCCAACCCCCGGGTCACAGACCAGTAGAAGTCCATGGACTGCTAGGAACCCAGTTGCACAGCAGGAGGTGAGAGGCAGGCCAGTGAGCAAAGCTTCATCTGTATTTACCACTGCTCCTCATCATTGGCATTACTGCCTGAGCTTCACCTCCTGTCAGATCAGCACAGTAATACATTCTCATCAGAGATTGAACCCTACTGTGAATTGTGTATGGCAGGGATCTCGTTCACATGCTTCTTATGAGAACCTAATGCCTAATGATCTGAGGTGGAGCTGAGGCAGTGATGCTAGTGCTGGAGAGGGGCTGCAAACACAGATGAACATTAAAAATGAGGTTTGACTGCACAGTTACCATAATAAATCAATTGCTTGCAGGCTTATCTCAAAACCCTATCAGCGAGTGGCAAGTGAGTTGATGTACTTCAATTGTACAGCTGCATCTGGTGGCAGACTGTAAGTCTGAATATGACCCTTATTTTATTCTGAACGTGGACCATCGTTTTGTTTACTGTCCATTCCTCTTTCCTGTGCTACACCTTTGTCACAGTCAATTTTGGTAAGCCCACAATCTAACCCTAAAATGAGGAAAAATGAGGAAAAAGCAAATGTCACTGAAGAGCTTCCTGGAAAAGGGAGGAAAACCCAATGATGAGACAGCAGAAGACTCTAAGCCAACAAAAACAAAACTGCACTTGAAAGAAAATACAAAAGGTCCCACTTAAATCATGAGTTCATTCCAAGCCCCCTTTGTGTAACATGTGGCGACCGGCTCTCCAACAAAGCCATGAAACCTTCAAAGCTGCTTTGCCACATGGAGACCAAGCACTCTGCATTAAAAGACAACCCTTTAGAGTTTTTCAAAAGGAAAAAAAAAAAAACAACACGTAAACACAAAGAACGGAAGCAATTCTTGAAGGCCATCACTTCATCCAATGTGGCTGCACTGAGGGTATCATTGTTAGTGACTAACTGCATTGCTGCAACTGAAAAGTCCTATACTATTGGTGAAGAGTTGGTCCTGCCTGCTGTTAGACATTTGTCATAAACTTTTAGGAAAGGCTGCGGTTCAAAAACTGGCATATGTTGTTTCTCTTTCGGCCAACACCATAACTAGGTGAATTGATGAAATAGCAGAGGATATTGAGGCGCAATTGTTAGAGAGGGTTAATGAGTCATGGTAGAAGTCTACTGGTGTTGACAAAGCAACAATGCTTATTTTTGTGTGGTATGTTTTTCACAAAAGAAGAATGTGCATTAGGATATGGTATGTGCACTTTTGTTGCCAACCATTGCCAAAGGTGCAGAATAATTCAAGTCTTTGAATGATTACATATCAGCAAAATTGAATTGTTTATTTTGTGTCAGTATATGCATAGACAGAGTGGATGACATGACTGGAGGGCTTTCTAGTTTCACGATTCAGGTCAAAGAGGTAGTTTCTGAGTATACATACTGTGACATCAATAGAGAAGTGCCAGCTAGCCAAAAAAATGTCACCTGAACTCAAAAACGCTTTGCAGGATGTGATTAAAACAATCAACCACATTGAAGTGCATACCCTTAACTCATGTCTGTTAACACAACTCTGCGACGAGGTGGGCACAGAGCACACACAGCTTCTTTTATAAACAGAAGTGAAATGGTTTTATTTTCTTTTTCTTTTCTTTTTTTTTTTGAGTTGGAGTCTCATTTTGTTGCCCAAGCTGAAGTGCAGTGGCACACTCACGGCCACCACAGTCTTGACTTACTGGGCTAGGTGATCCTTCCGCCTTAGTCTTCCTAGTCTTCCAAGTAGCTGGAACTATAGACGTGAGATGGTTTTCTAAAGGTAGATCTGGCCAGAGATTTTTAGTCATGAGAGCTGCTCCAGAGATTTCTTTTAGAAAAACAGTCACCACTGGTAGCACATTTCAGTGACACATAAAGGGTTGCAAAACTTGCTTACTTATTTGACGTATTAAATCTACTCAACAAACTCAATCTGTCACTTCAGGGGCAGACAACAACTGTTTTCAAATCAGCAAATAAAGTGACTGCCTTCAAAGCCAAAGTGGAATTATGGAGGCAACAAGTGAACATTGGGATTTTTGACATATTTCAAACATGAACAGAGATTTTGAAAGAGACTGAGCCAGGGTTTTCTTTCTCCCAGCTGGTGCATGATCATCTATCTCAGCTTTCACAAGAATCTGAGCATGACTTCCCAACCACAAACAATCCCTGAGCTGGGAAGGAATGGATATTGCCGGAAGCCGCAACCACTAAAGATGGAGGTTACCTGAAAATGGGAAAAACGCTGACTGGGAGCAGAGCCCCAGTGGAAAGCGGCCATGTTGGAGGCAGAGCCCCATGGATCCTATTGAAGGACTCCTTTTGGCCTTAAAGGAATGCGTGCTTAGGCTTGAAAAACATTTCCTTGATAAATAAAACAACTAGCTAGAATGTGCAAGGATGTGGAATTAGCAGTAGACCTATGTATGGAATTGTAAAAAAGGCTCAACAGTGAAAATCTCCCCCCTGAAGGGACAAGAGAATGCAAATTTTGAAACCTTTAACTAAAAAGGAAAAACAAGTACTTCCTCAGCTGTGATTGATGAGGAAGTGGGAAACTGAGACAGAGTATCTCCACAAACAGGTGTTTTTGGGAAAAACAAGTCACAGACATGTCTTTTGATTTAAGAAATAGTTTAATTAGAAAGAGGGTTAAAATTAAAGTAAGGATTAGATAAATAGCAGTTATAATTAAAAGGTAAATGTTTATTATAGATGTAGGTATTAGTTAAATAGAAGGAATAGGAAATAATTAAGTTTTAAGGTAAACTTAAAATTATGTATACTTAATGTAGGTTTAAAATTAAATACATTTAGGATTAGAAGTAAGATTAGTTTCATATATAAGTGTAGATTTAGACATAAGTTTTGTTTAGAAATATAAAATGTAAAATGGGTAGAATTAAGAAAATAGATTAGTAAAAGAAAAGAAATAGAATAGTGAAGGGAAGAGATTCAGTTGGCCTAAAGGTCATAGGATGTGGCTGATAAATTGGCAGCTGGTATTTTGTTACACCACTGGTAGCAGGAAGGAACAAAATGAAACTTGTAAAGGTCAACTTCCCCATAAACAAAAGAAAAAACATGATGTAAACATTTAATGTGTAACATTTTGTGGGTAGGGGGGTCAGTAAAAAACTATATAAGCTTGTAAGAGTTGAATAAAAACTGGCAGAGTCTTGAACTCTCCCCAGGAAGAAGGATCCTGTCATGTTCGTCTTTTCTTTTCGCCGCTTCCCGATTCCCCTGTCTCAAGCCCTGACTCTCTCCTGGAGCTGGACTCCAGCAGGATATGCAATCTATTTGGAAAATAAGCCAGGTGAATTGACTGTCCATGCTAGAAGAGGGTCAGCTGCTTGGTATCACAAATGAAGGTTGCCTTAAAAGTATGTTTGAAACAACTTCAAATCTCCATACAGTCTGGATTAGAGTCAAGGCGGAATATCCTAATCTTGTCACAAAAACACTGAAGAGTCTGCTTCCATTTCCAACATCCTATCTTTGTGAAGCAGGGCTTTCTGTAGTGATAGCAACCAAAACAAGATTACAGAGTAGACTGGACTGAGCCACACATTTCAGATGTCCCTATCTGCCATTACTCCCAGATAGCAATATCTAGGTGCAGAAAAACAGGCCCAGGCCCTCCCACTGATTCTGCATTATAGTGACTTGCATAATTATTTCATTATATTTTACAATGTAATAATAGAAATAAAGTACACAATAACTGTAATGTGCTTGAATCATCCCAAAACCATCCTCCCTCCACTCCACTCTGTGAAAAAATTATCTTTCACGAAACTGGTTCCTGATCCCAGGAAGAATGCAAGGTTGGAGATTGCTGGTCTAAACCAGGGGTGTCCAAACTTTTGGCTTCCTTGGGCTGCATTGAGTAAAGAA
>NW_007234454.1:0-2178 GCF_000164805.1 Carlito syrichta | reverse complement strand
ATTCCTTTCCATTCCATTCCTCTCCGTTACATTCCATTCCATTTCGTTCCATTCCATTGCACTCCGCTCAGTTCCATTCCATTAAATTATATTCCATTTCACTACATTGCATTATATTTCACTGCATACCATTCCATTACACTCCATTACATCCCATTAATCTCTGTTCCATTCCTCTCCATTCTACTCATTTCCATTCAGTTTCAACCCATACCATTCTCTTCCATTCCATACCATTCCATTCCATTCCTTCCCATTCAATTCCATTCCTATCCATTCCATTCGCCTCCTCTCCTCCCAATTCTATTCCATCCCATTCCATGTCCCTCCATTCCGTTTCATTCCTTTCCAATCCAATCATTAGCATTTCATAGCCCTCCATTCCTTTCCAGTCCATTCCATTCCATTCCATTCATCTCTATTCCATTCCATTCCATTCATCTCCATTCCAATCCATTCTTTGACATTCCATTCCATTCCTCTCCATTCATTTCCATTCCATTCTGTTCCATTCCATTGTACTCCACTCAATTCTATTCCATTCAATTTAATTCCATTCCACACCATTCTATTCCATTCCATTAGAATCCATTCCATTCCATTCCTCTACATTCCATTTCTCCACATTCAACTCCATTTCATTCAGTTTCTTTCAACTCCATTCATCGAAAATCCGTTCCTTTCCTTTCTGTTCCATTTCATTCAATACCATTCCATTACACTCTACTACATTCCTTTATACCCCATTCCATTCCATTCAATTCCTCACCATTCCATTCCATTCCATTCCATTCCTCTCTACTCCATTCCATTTCACTCTATTCCATAACATTCCATTCCTCGCCATTCCATTCCATTCTTTTCCATTCTATTCCTTTCCATTCCATTCCTCTCCTTTCCATTCAATTCTATTTCATTTCATTCTATTGCACTATTAGAATTCCATAAAAATCTCTTCCATTCCACCCATTAATCTCCATTCCATTCCTCTCCATTCTACTCCATTCCATTCAGTCTCAATCCACACCATTACATTTCATTCCATTCTTTTCAATTCCATTCCATTCCTTTCCATTCCTTTCAACTTCATTCCAGTGTATTCTATTTCGTTCCATTACATTTTCCTCCAATCCTTTTCATTCCATTCCATTCCATTCATTAGCATTCCATTTCTCTCTATTCCATTCCAATCCATTCCTTTCCATTCCATTCCATTCCATTCCTCTCCATTCCACTCCATTCCATTCATCTCCATTTCTCTGATCCTTTCCTCTCAACTCCTCTCCATTCCATTCCATTCCATTGTATTCTAATCCATTCCTCTCCATTCATTTGCTCTCCAGTCTTCTCCATTCCATACCTCTCCATTCCAATCCATTCCTCACCTTTCCATTCCTTTCCATTCCTTTCCATTCCACTCCACTCCATTGCATCCCAATCCACTCTTTCCATTCCATTACTTGTCTCTCCATTCGTTTCCATTCCATTCTATTACATTCCAATTCTCTCTGTTCCATTCCATTCCTTTAAATTCCATTCCTCTACATTCCATTCCTCTCCACTTCATTCTTTCCCTTCATTAACATTCCATTCCTCTCCATTCCATTCGTCTCCATTCCATTCCTTTCAATTCCATTCCATTCCATTCCTTTGCATTCCTCTCAATTCCATTCCACTCCATTCCATTCCTTTCCACTCCACTCCATTCCACTCCAATCCACTCCATTTCATTCCATTCCTTTGCTCTCCATTTCATTCAATTCCATTCTATCCCATTCCATTCCTCTCCGTTCCATTCCATTCCTTTACATTGCATTCCACTCCACTCCTTTCCACTCCATTCTATTCTATACCTCTCTATTCTATTCCTTTGCAATCCATTCCATTCCATTCCTCTCCTCACCTTTCCTATGCAATCCCATCCATTCCATTCCCCGCCATTTCATTTCATTCTATTCCATTTCATTCTTTACTATTCCGTTCCTCAGCATTCTATTTCATTCCATTCCTTTTGATTCCATTCCATTCCATTCCTTTACGTTCCATTCTGTTCCAATCCTCTCCATTCCATGTCGTTCCATTCCTTTCCATTCCATTCCATTCCACTCCACTCAATTTCATTCCAATCTACTCTTTCCTTTCCATAACTTTCCTCTCCATTCCTTTCCATTCCATTCT
>NW_007234453.1:0-5983 GCF_000164805.1 Carlito syrichta | reverse complement strand
GAGATTTTTTGGATTGTGGAATAGTGTATCACAGATTCCTTATTCTTCTTTACTGAGGGGTCATGTAATGTCCTGTATATGAGAACTCCCTTTCCCTAGAATCCTATTTGGAAACCCTGATTCTTGTTTTGCCATTACCAAGATGACATGTAGATATTGTGATGGAGGATTCGTGTAATAGAGATTTCTTAGTTCTCCTTAGTTAGAGATCATGTAGATTTTGCATATGAGAACTGCTATTACCTATGTTACAGCTTCTAAACCCTGATTCTTTTTAGCCCACAGCAGATAGCCTGTTGACTTTAAGGACTGAGGACTGCTATAACCCTGATTCTTTTTCTTCCTTGGCAAGGGGCTGTGTATTTTCCTGTATATTAGGACTCTCATTAGGTACATCATGCTTCGAAACTGTGATTGCATTTGGAACATTCCAAGATGCTCTGTAGATTTTCGGGAGTGAGGACTCGTGTAACCCAGATTCCTTATACTTTCTTACCGAAAGGTCATGTAGTTGCCTGTAAACTATGACTCCATTTTCCCGATTCATGCTCGAATACACCATGATTCCTGTTTAGCCCATAGCAAGATGACCTTAAGCTTTTTGGGGATTGAGGAACCGAGTAACGCAGATTTCTTATTCTTACTTAGCAATAGACAGTTAAGTTTCCTTTATGTGAGGACTCCGATTACCCAGATTCCTACTTCAAAAACCTGATAGTGATTACGTCTTAGGAAGACGGCCTGTAGTTTTGGGACTGAGGACTCATATAAGGAAGATTCCCTATACTTCATTACCAATATGTTGCGCAGTTTCCTCTATTTGTCGACCTCCGTTACCCAACTTCCTGCTTCACTCTACTGGATGCTGAGACAGTTCCAGGTGACCGACAATTCCAGTTTTGTGAATATCAATAGAAACACGTCCATAATGTTCTTTGAGAACTGGAATCCAAGATTCCTGGTTCCCCTTCACAAGACCACCCCAAAATGTGGAATATTCCACACCTAAAACCCCAATTCCTACCTGCACAGCCACAAGAATTTTCTGTACTTTGAGGTCACCTGAACCGAGGAATTTTGTACCAATATACCTTTTGATTCTGGGGAATAATGATTATGGACGTAGATGTTTCCAGGAAACAAAAAGATTTCTAGGATCAAATCCTTGATTATAACTAACAAGAGGACCAGAAAGATCCTGAGGATCTGTAATGACAGATTTATTGTATCAACGGAGCAAGTAGCTCTGAAAATGTAGGGACCCAAAAGCCCAGATTTGTGATTAAACCTTATCAAGTGGCCCTGTAGATTCTGGAAAGTAAGAACTCCTAAGAACGAATTTCCTTTTAATTCTCAGTAAGATCCCCTGATTTTTCCTGTTGATTTGGATTCCAATTTTCAGTATTTCAAAAGACAGATGCCCAGAAGTTTCCTAGAACTGTGGATCCCATGATTCCTGGTTACCATAATAGTATGTAGTCAGCATTTGTTAAGTGCTTAAAACTTGTCCCTTCTCAAAATAAAAAGAGAAACGGAAGGGGAAGGATTACCGGCTTCACCTTAAGACCAGAGTTACATCCAAATATGGCAAGAAGATTCATTTTGTCCAGGAATCTGGCCTTAATTGTTCTGAGGAACCTAACTGACTAGGAGTGTCCAATACCATTTACAACTTTTAAGAGGACCAGAATGTTGCTGGAGTCCTGAAATGATCGATTCATAATATCCGAATGCTAACTTGGTCTGAAACATTTGGGGAGCTCGAAGATCTGTTTCTTTTTTGTCCCATAGCAGACAACCTGGAAATTTTTTGGATTAGGGTGCGTAAAACAATGATTCTTTATTCGTACTTATTTGGAAGCCATGAATTGTCCTGTATGTGAGGACTCTCTTTACCTTGATTCCTGTATTGAAACCCTGATTCTTGTTTAGCCCTTAGTAAAAAGTCATGTAGATATTTTGATAGGGGAACGGTGGAAAAGAGATTTCTTCGCTTTTATTAGCAAGAGGTCATGTAGTTCCCTGAATATGAGGATTGCTATTACCCTCATTCATGCCTCAAATCCCTGTTTCTTCTTTACCCGTCAGCAAGATGCCCTGTAGATTTTCAGGACTGAGGACTCGTACACCCAGATTCCTTATTTTTAGCAAGAGCAGTGCAGTTACCTGAAATGAGTACTCCTGTTCAGAGATACAGGCATCGAAAGATTCATTCTTGTTTAGATCTTAGGAAGACGCCGTCTATTTTTTGGAGATTGAGAAAACATGTCACCCACATTCCATATTTTTTCTTAGGAAAAGTCAGTGCACTTGCCTGTATATGAGGATTTCATTTCCCTAGTTTATGCTGCAAAAACATAAATTCGTGTTTAGCCCTTAGCAAGAAACCTTGAAGTTTTATTGGGATGGAGGACACATGTAAACCAGCATCCTTATTCTCCTTTAGCAATAGACAGTGCAGTTTCCTGTATAGGAGCACTCCCATTATTCAGATTCCTACTCCCAAAACCTGAATGGTCGTTATCTCTTAGCAAGATGATCTGTAGGTTTTTGGGATGGAGGACTCATGTAAACAAGAATCCTTATTCTTCTGTAGCAACAGGTCGTATAATGTTCTGTATATGAGGACTCCCATTACTTAAATTCCTGCTTCATTCTCAGCAAGACGCCAAGATGTTTCCTGGTGACCTAGAATTCTATTTGCTTGGATATCAAGAGAAAGACTCCCATAAAGTTCTAGACGAATTGGAACCCAAGATTCCTGGTCCCTTTTCAAAAGACACACTAATAATTTGGTGACATAGAAGCCCAGATTGCTGATTAAACCTTATCAAGAGACTTTGCAGATTTAGGCAATTGAGAACACCAAGAAGCAGATTCCCTTTCCGTTCTCAGCAAGATGCCATGCATTTCCCTGTCCATGTGGATTCCAAACTCTTTGTACAAAAATGCAGATACCCAGATGTTTCCTAGGGACGTGGAATCCATGGATGCTGGTTACATTTCAATAATTCGTACTAAATATTTGGCAACTGCAAAACCCTCGGCCTCTCTACAAATAAAGCACAAACTGAAATTTAAGGATTACCAAGTAAATGTTAAGACCAAAGTTACATACAAATACGGCAAGATGATACTTTTTTTCCGGGAAACTGGCCATAAGTGTCCCGAGCAACCTAAGGGTCTTGTACTACCAGTTACGCAATTAAAACTGTCAAGAGGACCAGAATATTGCTGGAGTTTTGAAATGACTGATTCATAGTACTCACAAGCCTAATATCTCCATAACATGAGACGAGCTTGAATCCTTGATTCTTGTTTTTACTGCAGCAAGACACCCTGAGAATTTTTCGAATTGTGGACTAGTGTATCACAGATTCCTTATTCTTCTTTACCGAGGGGCTGTGTAATGTCTTGTATATGAAGACTCCCGTTACCCGGAGTCCTGTTTGGAAACCCTGTTTCTTGTTTGCCATTATCAAGATGTCATGTAGATATTGTGATGGAGGAACCGTGTAAAAGAGGTTTCTTAGTTATTCTTAGCTAGAGATCATGTAGATTCTGCAAATGAGAACTACTATTACCTATGTTCCAGCTTGCAAACCCTCATTCTTGTTTTGCCCATAGCAGATGGCCTGTTGATTTTAGGACTGAGGACTGCTATAACACCGATTAATTTTCTTCCTTGGCAAGGGGCTGTGTATTTTCCTGTATATTAGACTCTCATTAGATACATCCTGCTTCGAAACTCTGATGCTTTTTAGAACATTCCAAGGAGCTCTGTAGATTTTTGGGATTGAGGACTTGTGTAACCCAGATACCATATTCTTTCTTATTAAAAGGTCATGTAGTTGTCTGCAAATAATTACTCTATTTTCCAGATTCAATCTCGAAAACACCATGATTCGTGCTTAGCCCATAGCAAGATGACCTTAAGCTTTTTGGGGATTGACGACCCGAGTAACACAGATTCCTTATTCTTACTTAGCAATAGGCAGTGAAGTTTCCTGTATGTGGGGACTCCCATTACCCAGATTCCTACTACAAAAACCTGATTCGTGATTACGTCTTAGGAAGACGGCCTGTAGGGTTTGGGATTTAGGACTCATATAAGGAAGATTCCTTATACTTTCTGAGCAATATGACGACCTGTATATGACGACCTCCATTACCCAGTTTCTTGCTTCCCTCTGCAGGATGCCAGGACAGTTCCTCATGACAGAGAATTCCAGTTTTCTGGATATCAAGAGAAAGACGTCCATAATGTACTTTGGGAACTGGAATCCAAGATACCTGGCTCCCCTACACAAGAACTCCCCAA
This sequence comes from Carlito syrichta, assembly GCF_000164805.1. Taxonomy (NCBI): domain Eukaryota; kingdom Metazoa; phylum Chordata; class Mammalia; order Primates; family Tarsiidae; genus Carlito; species Carlito syrichta. Next base: position 1,662 of record NW_007234453.1, on the reverse strand, counting down.
AATGTGGAATATTCCAAACCTAAAACCCCAATTCCTTCCTGCCGACCCAAAATAAATATTTGTACTTCGAGGTCACCTGAATCGAGCAATTTTGTTCCAAAATAACTGTTGATTCTGGGAAATATGATTATGGTCGTAGATGGTCCCAGGAAACAAAAGGATTTCTAGGGCCAAATCCTTGATTGCAACTAACAAGAGGACCAGATGATCCTGAGGATCTGTAGTGACAGATTTAGCATATCCACGGAGCAAGTAGCTCTGAAAATATAGACATCCAGAAGCCCACATTGCTCATTAAACCTTATCAAGAGTCCCAGTAGATTCCGGAAAATGAGAACTCCTAGAAACGGATTTCCTTTTAATTCTCAGTAAGATGCCATGATTTTTCCTGTCGATTTGGATTCCAAATTCAGTATTTCAAAAGACAGATGCCCAGAAGTTTTCTAGGTTCGTGGATACCATGATTCCTGTTACCATTAAAAGTACGTAGTAAACATTTGGCAAGTGCAAAACCCTTGTCCCTTCTCAAATTAAAAACAGACACGGAAGGGAAAGAATTACAGGGTTCACCATAAGAACAGAATTACATCTAAATATAGCAAGAAGATTCTTTTTGTCCTGGTATGCGGCATTAGTGGTTCTGAGGAACCTAACGGACTTGGAGTGCCCAATACCATTTACAACTTTTAAGAGGGCCAGAATGTTGCTGGAGTCCTGTAATGACCGATTCATAATATCCGAATGCTAAATTGCTCTGAAATATGTGGGGAGCTTGAAGATCTGTTTCTTGTTTGTCCCGTAGCAGACAACCTGGAAATTTTTTGGATTGAGGGCGCATACAACAGTGGTTCTTTATTCACACTTAGTTGGAGGCCATGCATTGTCCTGTATGTGAGGACTCTCTTTCCCTTGATTCCTGTATCGAAACCCTGATTCTTGTTTAGCCTTTAGTAAGAAGTCATGTAGATTTTTTGATAGAGGAACTGTGGAAAACAGATTTCTTCTCTTTTACTAGCAAGAGGCCATGTAGTTTCCTGTATATGAGGATTGCTATTACCCACATTCATGCCTCGAATCCCTGATTCTACTTTAGCCATCAGCAAGATGCCCTGTAGATTTTCAGGACTGAGGACTCATATAACCACATACCGTATTTTTAGCAACAGCCGTGCAGTTACCTGTATATGAGTACTCCTGTTCAGAGATACATGCATCGAAAGGTTGATTCTTGTTTAGATCATAGGAAGACACCGTATGTTTTTTGGAGATTGAGGAAACATGTCACCCACATTCCTTATTCTTTCTTAGGAAAAGTCAGTGCATTTGCCTATATATGAGGATTTCATTTCACTAGTTTATGCTTCAAAAACCCAAATTCGTGTTTAGCCCTTAGCATGAATCCCTGAAGTTTTATTGGGATGAACGACACATGTAAACCAGATTCCTTATTCTCCTTTAGCAGTAGACAGTGCAGTTTCCTGTATATGAGGACTCCCATTATCCAGATTCCTACTCCCAAAACCAAATGGTCGTTATCTCTTAGTAAGATGGTCTGTAGGTTTTTGGGATGGAGGCCTCGTGTAACCAAGAATCCATATTCTTCCGTAGCAACTGGTCCTGTAGTGTTCTGTATATGAGGACTCCCATTACTGAAATCCTGCT
>NW_007234452.1:0-15000 GCF_000164805.1 Carlito syrichta | reverse complement strand
CTTTTTAATATGTGTGTGTTAAATGTGTACATTTTTAAAGAGATAAACTCATTTGTAAAATATCCGAAGCAACTGCTTCCCTTTTAAACTTTACCAATCCCCCTTTCTTTAAAGCCTTATGTAATCATAATTTGAAAGAATTTGATAACAGTAGAGCAGGTTGAAATTTAAGTGTTATGTAGTGACTGAGTTGGGAATTTGATCTGATTATTCCATAAAGAAAGAAAGAAAAGTTTTTTGGGGGGTGGTAGGGAGGGTGGTGGTGAAGAAGGGGAGGGGAGGGAGAAGGGAAGTGGTTTTGGAGACAAGAAGTGAGGCTGCCTGTTTTCCAGTAAGTAATGGAGAAATTCCAGGAGCCAGGGCTAAATATACTTGGAGATCAATACAGAAATGGCTCATTGTGAATAATTTAGCTCCTGGTACAGTGAGAATTTTGAAACTAAAGGCAAAAAGAACCAAGGCCAACGGGGGTGGGGGTGTAGGGGGAGGTGGGGGGGGATGGTGGGGTGGTGGTGGTGGTAAAAAATCTCCTCAGGACTTGTCAGTTCTTAAACTTTTCCCCCCTCACAGGTTACAGTTGGATTATCCATCTTTTCATTATGTGAATCAAAGCTAGGGGTGTCCTCTCATACAATTTACTTTTTTTTTTTTCTTGAGAATTAAGTTCTGTTTTTGTCATTGGTGCCTACAAATAATTCCCCAAACATTAAAGAAAAGTTATTCCCTCCTGTGCAGCCAAGGTTTATGAAATTTTCAAAATCAGAATGTATTAAGTAGGCTTGGCATTTGTATCCAAGCATGGTCTGGCAGGAAGTTAAGGTTACATTGAACAGGTGCTTACCTAGAACTTGAGATTGGCTAAAATGTCAATACAAGTCAGGAAGTTGGCTGACTGCTGCAGAAATCTTCCAGACACAGTTGGGCACTAAGTTTTTGTTTGGTTTTGTTTTCTTATGTTTGTTTGTCCTCCCCCTCCCTATTATAACATGATGAACCAACTTGCAACAATTGTGAATAGAGCTATCTGTCTACTGGGGATGCCCTCAAACTGCAGTGTGATTGTGGGAAGTAGTGGATGGTAAAATACTTAAATCCCAGTTAAAGGTGGCACATTTGAGGTGTACCCTCTATTTTTTTTCTTTAAACCAAGTAAATTTTGATTAACAGAGCCATTCCTTTCTTGCCATAGCCTATCTCCCAGCACACTTATCTTTCCTATCCTGTCTCCAGCAGGAATCAGATCATTTGCAGAAAGAGTTCAGTGACTTGCAAATGAGCACATCCAGTACACTGTAGTATGTGTCTTGGGCACAGGTTGCAGCAGCAACATGGACTAACTGCTTGGAGCTTCAAATAAGTTAAGAATTTAATGGCAGATACTCAAAGGAATCATTGTATTATGGCCGTAATCTTTTGTTTTACGGCATTGCACCTTGACTATGGAAACAGAGGCTATTGATGGCTATATAACATGTAAGTATCATTTTCATTAATTTGCTATCACTGATAAAGTTACCTCTCTATTACCTGTGTTTTAATTCCTGAATTATGAGATTTTATTAAGAATTCTGTATTCTTGGTTTCTGTCTTTTGACAATTCTACCTTGAAGTGAGTTTGAGAAAATAATAGCACAGAAATGAAATAAGAAGGAAATGTAGAAATATACTTACTACTTACTAAGCTAAAGATAATATTTAAATCAATAGCTGAACAGATCAATGCTTTCCTACTTATTCCTTTCATTTACTTTAAATCTAGAATATGTCAGGTTTCATATATGTCTACTAATATGGTGTGTAGTAAACATCTACTACACAGTAGCCTAATTTTTCAGACACATAATATGAAAGAGAATTAGATTTCCTAAGTTGTTACTTTTTTTAGCCAACTCTTTTCAAACCTCTCTGATAGCAAACACTGAGAGTCAGCATTTTGGAAAATGCTCATTATAAATACTGTATGCTTAATAGTTAAGTTGGATGTTAAAAGAAAACTTATTTTTTCAACTAAAAGATACTTTAGAAATCTACAGCTTCATTTCCTTTTATTGTACACATAAGAGTATTGAGATAAAGTTTTGTTAATTTTTTTTATCATCAGTTGATTGTGGCTTTTTTTCATTTCATTCATTTAAGTACATATTCCTAAATGATATTTCTTTATAGTTTCCTTTAAGGGAAAAATGTATGACCTTATAATATTAAGGCTACGCATGCCACTGCACATATAAAACAAAGTAATTAGATTGTGACAGTGAATAGAGACCAAAAGATTTTATTTTGTGAAAGCAGGTGACAATGAGCTTTCACCTGAAAGAGAGCACTCCGATATGGCAATTGATCTCACCTGAAGCACACCCAATGGACAGCATGCCTCAACAAGTCACATGACAAGCAGTAAGTCTTCATTTTATGATTTTTTTTTTTTGCCTATTTCTCTAGCGACATACTTGAATTTGTTAGGTCTGTGGGGTCCTCTCACATTGTGGTGTAGCAACTGCTATAGATTTTGCTAAAGAAAGAACAACACAGATTTATTCCTGTTCATTCTAGTGTTATAAAATGTGAGTCTGCTTACTACTCTGAACTGTCCCAAGGTAGCATTTGGGAGCTGGTGCTTACCTGTATCAGGTAAGAAAGGTTAGAATTTGCTGGTTATTGTTTTGACTTGCCAGGTTTATGACTGGATTTTTTTGTTGTTGTTGGATAAAAATATGGAAACATATCACTTCCAAAGAACTCTTCACCTTAAAGTAATTTAATATTGCCTTGGTATAAAGGTAAACTATCAGTGATAGAATTGCAGTGTCACTTGCTTTTTTTTTTTTAATATGTGCAAGTTTCTCCTCCAAAGCAGTGGAAGTGAAGTGTAATTGAAAAATTTATGGAACTCATTTACATTTGTTTCTCTAACGAAGTTGAAAGCATTTTGTTTTAGATTGTGGAGAGAAGAACTGAGAAAATTTAGAAGAATGTTTAAACTTGTAGGAATAAACAAGTACTACTTCTCTGAATACTATTTTTGATAAAGGATCATTCATTGATGCAGCAGACATTGTTTTTATGTGATAAAAAAGCATACATGATGTATGTTGTAAGCGACGAATGGCAAAATATGTGTATTTATTAATAATTCGGTTGGTTTTCTCTTAATTATGTTTTTCAGTTTCGTTATCAAGAGAAAGTGCTTTATTACTCCTACTCAAAAGTAATTTGAAGTCTTGTTTCCCTTATACATTTGATACATACTATATAGAAAGAGCATTCTGACAAATATTATATTCTTATATAGAAAGGAAATCTGATTTATATGTAAACATAATTTAATTTACAAGTTTTCTATTTGGGTAGTATGTGGCAGAAAGGCATTTTCTTCCTCCCTTCCCTCAAAGATTTAATAACTAGGAAAACTGAATCATCTTCTTAATTATGAGTAATTCTGATTGTCCGTAGAAAATAACTTTGCCTTTCCACTTATATCATACAGTTTTCAAAACTTGAAACTTAATTACAAGCTTTGCCACTAGATAAGACTACTGAATTATAAGGAAAAGTATATAGAATATAATTGAATAGCATTATGCAATTCATTAAGTGATTTTAGCTATTGACTTGAAATTATGATTGAGTTATTTGAATTCACTTTATTTATTTAAAAGTTTTCTTTTTTTATCAATGGGGAAATTTACTAAGAGCATCTTATTCTAGAAGCAGTCCTTGAAATTTCTTAATCATGTAGAAAGGAAAAACTTAAAGTTAGTGAGTTAATGTATACTAAATCATAGTGCTAATCTCTTGCAATGAATATTTTGCATTAATTTATCTTTTTTGCCAGTTGATTTGATAAAAGTTATACTACTACTGCAATGTAGACATTTGAATTTTTATATTTCAGTATTTAATGATACTAGTTCTTTGGAAAATATGTTTTTATTTCTCAGATAACTTTCACATAATTGCAGTTTCTGTTAGTTAAATATTTAGCTATTGGCTTAAACAACATTGACTATATGGGGTAGAGAGTAACTGTTCTTCAGAGACTTGACTGTCATCCCTTAGTCAACTCCATGAATATCAGCAGGAAAATGCTTATTAATTGGTTAATTGGCTGCTTTATTTGTGAATTTTATTCTGGTTTTGCAAGTACTTGCTTCAAAAAAGCAGTTCACTCATCTTTTAAAATAAATAGTGCAGAGAGAAGGCATGATCATTTTGAACAAATAAGAACTGTGCTTTTGACATTCGAACTTTTCTCACCCAACAACAGTAAACTTATGTTTGGTAAAGAGTTTTTTTTTTTAACTTACTAGCCTGTGGCAGTTCCATATTAGTACAGTTTTTGGCTAAGCTGCACATGTTTTCAGGTTCTTTGCCAAAGAGTTGCAGGTTAAATATTTTGGCTCTCACTTTAGAGCTGTCTATTGCATCCTTTATGTAGCTTCTATTTACAGTATCTAGGTTACCCACTTAGGTGTCAGATGGAGAAGATACCCATTTTTCCTCTGTTAGATCTAGAAGAATGTCAGCATTTTAGATTGCCAAAGCAAATAGTACTAGAGAGGGACTCTTGTCTATTAATTGGAACAAGAGACCTAGAATCAGTCACTCGGATGTTTTTCTGTGTCTTGGAATAATTTTTGGGTGCGTGTGGCCTGTCATGTCATTTGTGTCTGAGATCACTGGTTTTCCTAAATCCCTTTGCATGCATTGTCGACTTTGTTAAAGGAAAAGAACTTATTTATTTTATGCATCTTTTTTTTCATATTTTCAAATATACTTCTTGGAGGGCTGCTGCTTCCAAGAACAGAATTGCAGTTTTTATTAAATGTGTTAAAGCTAAGAGTAAATGTGAAAACTTTTGTGGTAGAATAAGGTAGTTTCTAGTAACAGGAAGGAGAGTATAGGAGTATATGTGTAAGGGGGAAAAAGTTATTTTTAAACAATTTAGAAAAAAGTAACATCTTTGATTTTTTTTTAATAGCTAACATTCTAGCCATAAAATTATCCATATTAGCCCTCCTATTTTGGCTTTAGGGAAATGGTCAGTACTACTGTAAGATCCTGACATTTGTTTAGGTTGTTTGGTGAGTATTCAAAGATGAAGAGTATCTGTACAACTTGCTGCCAGCTATTGTATAAAAAATAATGACAGCAGCTATCATTATTTGACATTGCTAGAATAGAGCACTGGCGATTTGGGAGAGAACTAAAAATGTTATAGTGCCTGACAGTTTTTGGTTTTAAAATTTAACATGTAAGATAACCTTAAAAATAAATAAGAGGTATTAGTGATCTTAACATTTTATAATGACTACTTCCTATGGTTTAGAATGAATTTCCTTAGAGAACTCTAAACTTTTCTTCAGGAATAAGAATCTCTTTGAAAAGAAGATGGGCATTGTTGCCTGAGATCATTAGTGTACATTTTGAGTCTGCTTACAGTCGTTGCTGTCAGGGATGACAGTATATGCCTTGATGGCTATTAGAAATCCACAGTATTAAGTGATTTTAAAAATAGAATCTAGAAGTTAAGAATCTGAGACAGACAACTCAGACAGAGCAATATAAAAATAATCCATATTGTATTTCAGCCCATCAGGTGAAACTTATTTTGTGATTCCTCCTGTTTCTGGGTTAGCTCATTTCCAGTTCTTGCATCGTTCCTTCTGTGTCGGTTTCAAACTGTTTTATACTGGCAGCTGATTATTTTGAAAAAAAATTTAAGTTTAAAAATTTGTATTTAATCTTATTTTTTCTTATCTATTTTTATAGTGCCAATAGCTAGATTTACTTTGCAGCTAGTTAGTTAAATGAGTATGAAAATGCATCATGATACTTGTTTCTACCCTTTTAAAACTCTTAACGGAGTCAACTGTGCAGTCATTACTCTTTGTCAGTTTGATGGCCAGGCAGCATGTATGGAATTGGAAGAAGTAGTAAGTCTAGTTTTACAAGACTCTGACCAGTCATCAGGTCAAGGAATCTGGTTTATTCTTTTCAGATCGCTTCACATTCTTTTTGTTTTGTTTTGTTTTAGCTAGTTTCCATTTTTAGAACCTAGTGAAGCAGAAGTGTGTTATGATTTCTATTTTTCATATGTGGAAATTGAGGCTTGAAGAAATCAGTGGACCCCTTAGGGTACTTAGCAGAAAGATAAAGTTATCAGGATTGGGATATACAATTGTGATTTTTCCCTCGTGAGGTTAATAAGATAACTGGTGTCTCTACAATGTCGTCATCTCAGAGTGTCTGCCATGGTCAATACTAACCCATGTTTTAGTGACAAAAACAGTATTACAGAAATAGAAGAGTGTTGTTATGAGGGTGGAGTGGTATCAGATCTTGTCAAGCGGGTGTTCTAATAGACTTTTTGAAATATAGCCTATATTATGGGACTTATCAGCTTTCTGAGTTGTCTTCAATTGGTCAGTTTGGCAGTCACCCTTGGTTGGGTTTCCACAGGACACATCTTAATGCAACTAGATGGGCTTAATGTAAATTCTTGCTCTGTTTTGAATCATAGTACTTAAGTTTGTGTATGTACCCAATGTTTACGTTTAGTTCTTACTTATTAGAAAAGTTTTTTTAAAAAAGTAGTTCTGATTTAATTTCATTACACCTATCAGAGGTGTCATAGCTATGTGCCAAAAGAAAAACAAAATCCAAAAAAAAAGCAACTACAGGAGATATATATTTGCAGGTGATTTCCAACAAAGTGCTGTGTGTGTGTGTGTGTGTATGTATATGTATGTGTGTGTCTCATTCCACCCCAAGCCCCTATCTTTTCAGGCTGCTTTGTAGTGAGAATTAAGGTCTGCCTTCTAAAAACAATTTTCTGTGGAAAGATTATGCTTATTGCCTCTATCTTTTTAAAGTCTGTCTTCCCGCTGCAAGTCAATGTTTTTTTATTGGAACATCATTGATTATGCTCTATTGGGAGTCTTCCTATAAGTCTTTTTTTTTTTTTTTTTTTTTTGAGTTAGAGTTTCACTCTGTCTCCCAGACTGGAGTGCAGTGGCCGCTCCCGGCCACCGCAGCCTCGGCCTGCTGGGCTCTGGCGATCCTTCCACCTCAGCCTTCTGAGTAGCTGGAACTACAGGTGCGCGCCACCACGTCCGGCTGATTTTTTATTTTATTATAGAGATGAGGTCTCGCTGCCCAGGCGGGTCTTGAACCCGCGGGCTCAGGCAGTCCACTCACCTCAGCCTCCCCAAGGCGCGGGATTACAGGCTGAGCCACCAAGCCCGGCAAGCTTGAATTTCAAATAAACAATAAACAATTTTTCTGGTATGTTCTAAATATTAAACAGGACATACTTGTACTAAACACAATTGTTATTTATCTGAAATTTTTTTTTTTTGAGTTGGAGTCTCACTCGGTCGCCCAGACTGGAGTGCAGTGGCCGCTCCCGGCCACCGTAGCCTCGCCTGCTGGGCTCCGGCGATCCTTCCGCCTCAGCCTTCGGAGTAGCCGGAATTACAGGCATGCGCTAACACGCCCGGCTGATTTTTTGATTTATTGTAGAGATGAGGTCTCGCTGCCCAGGCGGGTCTCGAACTCGCGGGCTCAGGCAATCCACTCACCTCAGCCTCCCAAATGCACGGGATTACAGGCTGAGCCCGGCAGCAACTAGCATTTTAAGTCAAATGATATGAAATAGGAAAGAATAGAATATGAAATATTGAGCCGGTTGCAGTGAATTGTGCCTGTAACCCCAGCTACTTGGAAGGCTGAGGCGGAAGGATGGCTTGAGGCCAGGAGTTCATGGCTGCAATGATCTCTGTTCACACTATTGCACTCCTGTCTGGGTGACAGAGCAAGACTATATCTTAAAAAGAAAAGAAATATTATTGTGTATAGTATGTATTGTTTTATGAAAATAATTTATCACAAACATAAATATGTGTTAAACACATAGACACATATGTATGTTGAGTTGCAATAAAAAATGCATTTTTTATTGTCTGGGTGAAAAAGAATTTGCAAGCCACTGAAGTACACAATGTGCCTTCTTAATGCATTGAAAATAGTGTCTAGTAAATCTTTACTCAGTTAAATTCTTGTATTGTTAAATAAAAAATAACCTTTATACAATGTTAGGTTAAAATACGTCTGAGAATAAAATTTCCCTGTGGAGTGAACTAAAAATGTTAGTCCCACAATGCTTATCCAATGGAACTGTAACAGTCAAATATAATCAGCTAATTTATGCCTATTTCTCAACCTAAATTCAAGTCCTTCCCTGCAAATCTTTCTGGTTGGTAGTTTTTTTGTTTTTTTTTTAATTGCTTTAAGGCTTGTCCTCTTGTCCTTTAATAGTATCAAAAAATCACAGTCCAAAAATAAGTGGGAATTTCTAAACAATAAAATTAAATTGACAATCTAGATTCCCTTAAAGTAGTAATTTATTATTAGCAAGTTGAGATTTATTTCAATAATGCAAGGGTGTTTCAGTAATAAGAATTATAATATTTATCATATTAAAGAGAAAAATCATATGATTATCTCTATAGACACTGAAAAGACATGACAAAAAGTAACAAGCACTCTCTATACTCAGCAAATAGGAAGCCATTATGATTGATAGGAAAATACATAGACATTCTCACTAATTTTGGAAACAAGACAGATTTTGTTCTCTCTTATCACTGCTTATTAATAATGGTCTGAGGGAAATTGCCACTGTAGTTAAAGAAAGAAAATTAGAATATGCAAATTTGAAGGGCAGAGATAAAAGAATCACTATTTACAGATGAGATGATATTGTACCCATATACTTTGGGTAATCAGTTGAAAAACAAATAATTCATAAACAATAAAATAATTTAGTAATAGGGAAGTTAAAAATTAATATAAAAAATTTATTTAATTGTGTAATTTTTGTATGAAAGAATATGCAAAATAATACTTAAAATGGGAAAGCATGCTATATTCTCTGGCAGGCATACAGTATAGGATAATAGGATACAATATATCCTATATCTTATACTGAACTTCAGGATAAGCTCTAAATTGGAACAAAGGTATATACATGAAAGATAAAACCATAGAAATAACAAAAGAAACTATGAATGTCTTATTATAGTCGTAATATAAGAACATACTTTTTAATAAAATACAAAAGTCAATTTTAAAAGATTAATTTATTTTAAATTATAAACATTTAAAATTTTGGCAGGGCATAAAAAATAAAAATAAATACAAGGTAAATGACAAGTTGGAGGTAAAAATTGCTACTTGTATCATGAATAAACAGCGAATCTTCCTAATATATAACAGCTTTTATAAATTGGCAAAGGAGATTAACTGTCTAGTAAAAATTTAGTCAAATTATCCTAATACACAGTTCATAGAAAAATATCATTGGCTATTATACATGCATAGTTTTTCTGAACTTTACTTAAAATAGTAGAAACATAAAAATATACTAACATAGCAGTTTTAATTCATTGTATTAGCAAAAACCCAATATTTCCCTGGCATTCTCTGTTGCCAGGGCTGCAAGGAAACAGGGACTTACATACATTGTTGATGTGAGTATAAATTTATATGCATGTAATTTGGAACAAATACTTATTAATACTCCATATAAATTTATTCATTGAAGCATTATTTCCAATATCAAAAGATGAGAAACATTTTGCAAACAATGTCCCTCAGTAGGAGAGTGATTATGCAAGTTAGTTACATTCAATCAAAGAATATTATTCAGGTGTACAAAAATGAGGAATCTTATGAATATGGAAAGATTTCCAAAATATATTGCTAAGTTAAAAAAAGGAAGGGGGAAAAGAAAATAAGTTGGGGAGGGGGAGGAGGGAAACAGTTGCTGAAAATTATGTAACAGAATCTGGAAGGATGTACAAGAAAGTAATAGAGTGATTACACTTGTTCGGTGATGTGTAGGTCGAGAATGACAGTTGAACAGTTAGCAGACTGGGATGAAAGCTAGACTCTTCACTAGATTCATTTTTAAATGTTTATTTTTTTTGAACCAACCAAATCTGTACCTATTTGACAACAGTAACAATAAAAAGAAAAGGAAAAAAGTGCTAACAATAACAAATGAATCACACTAAATGTTCATTTGTAAGAAATAATATTTCTATGGAGTAAGACTGAAAGTGTCTCACCTTCAATCCTTTGCAAGTGGAACTGTAACAAATTAGCATATTCTATTTTTCTCTACACCTTAGATGTGAATTCCTTACACTCAAAGCATTGATTGAGGGCTTTATTTCTTGTGTGCATTTAGCAATTTTAATTACATTTATTTCTTGATTTTTATATGTTAATTCCATCAAGCAATTGTGATCTAGCAGTGTATGTAAGTGGTAGTTTTAAAGCACTGATTGTTCAAAAATCAAGATTATTATCCATTTTTGAAATTATCAGACATTTTAATGTAATGTGCAACTTTAGAAATGATACTATTTAAATTAGTTTACCTTGTATATAGTTTATCTTCTTGATAAACTATAGCATTGTCAATTTGCCATGCTATCACAAGATGGCAATGGTGGTAGTGTTAGAAGTTACAGTACAATCAATGAATATAAATATATAACAAAAATATGAACGAGAACATTAAACATCTGTTCAGATACGGAATTAAAGAGCTACATCTTAAGTTTTGGTAGAATTCATTTATTGGCTGTGTGAATTATTTAACCTGTCAGAAAATTTATTTCTTAATCTGTAAAAAAGGGACACTAATACTTAGCTTACAGTATTGTGATCAAAATTAGATGAATGTTTTAAAAATACCTAGCATATTACTTTGAATACAAACATTTATTCTTCCTGTGGTTATGTAAATCATGATGTGTAGCCCTAAACTTCCAAGATGAATGTTAACAAGACAATATGCACTGTTTGCCACTACCTATAATATTTTATTTGAATAAAATAAAACTAAGGGTTGAGCATAAAATTTTTACTTCTATAATTTTGTGTCAGCTTGCATTTTACACTTACTGAGATCTTGGTTGAGTTAATCGCTAAAATCACTTTAAAAGCAATAATTCCTCCAAAGTGGGCATTTAATATGAAGAATTAACTATTACTTAGTATTTTTAAAAAATGGTTGATTGTGTAAAAAATGATATATCCATTAGATAGAGTAAAATGCAACTCTTAAAAACCTTGTACTATAAAATGATTATGGCATAGGCATTTAAAAAAATATATCCATAAAAAAAGTGATACAGGTTTATATAGTAGGATCTCAAATTTTTAAATAAAGGTCTGTCATATATGAGTATATGTATATATCATATAGAAAGGATGCAAAAAATATACACCAAATGTTATTAGTGGTCATTTTTTAGTGGTGGGATTCTTTGTGATTTTTATTTATATATTTTTTTCTAGATCTTTTTTTGGTTTTGTTTTTTTATAATGAGCACTTATTATTTGTATATCAGGGATAAAAACAGTGTGTTTTAATATATTCTCTGAGATTGGATTTTTGTTTTTTTGAGTTGGAGTGTCACTCTGTCGCCCAGACTGGAGTGCAGTGGCCACTCCCAACCACCACAACCTCGACCTGCTGGGCTCCGGTGTTCCTTCCACCTCAGCCTTCCAAGTAGCCGGAATTACAGGCATGTGCTACCACACCCGGCTGATTTTTTGATTTATTGTAGAGATGAGGTCTTGCTGCCCAAGCGGGTCTTGAACCCATGGGCTCAGGCAATCCACTCACCTCAGCCTCCCAAAGGCGCGGGATTACAGGCTGAGCCACTGAGCCTGGTTTGAGATTGGATTTTAGGATGCATAAAATCTAAATCTATGTTCCTTTTTTAAAAGAAAAGCTGTTCAAAGCTCTATTAACCTTGTTAACTGAATCTTATTCCAGAAGACTAGAAGTTGGCACCTGGAAGTGCTCTTGGACAGTTTTCCTATTGAGGAGGGGTTTATTTTGGTAAAGTAACACTACCGCTAAAGCTCAATGGCCACAGCGGTGGGATCAGATCTCAGGTCACATCAGTTCATCTTAGCATTCTGAAATTGTGGGCCACACTAAGAAGGGTTTTTTAGAAGCTGATCCCTATGTCTTTTCGTGCACATAAATCTGCTTATCATGACCACAGGTCACTGGGGATGGCAAAAAGTAGTGCATTAAGCTAATTTAAGTAAAGTTACGTTGTCGTCTGTAAACACAGGAGACATTTTTTAAAAATCATAAAGTACTGCCATATTGCTCTTAATAAAAATTACCAGTTTTCCAATGAATAATCCTGCATCTTACATAGTCCTTGTTATTTCATTTATTAGCAGTTGGAGTTATATTAAACATCAGACAAAGCATCAGTTATGAATACTTTGGGGGAATCTCATTAAATACTGAAAAGGATAATGACTTGTGGGTTGCTATATAGTAATTTCAATCATTTTCCCCCAATCTGTATTTGCTTCATTCTCCTGACAAGTCAGTACAGTGTCACTGTTTGTTTATTTATTTAGCCTAATTTAGCATCATTCCCTGGTTATTTACATTTCACTTAGTCATATATTTTAAGATGTTTCACACCTCTCTTTGTTCTAGAAATATGAAGACTGAGCTATATAATTAGAACAATAGATTAAAAAAAACCTCGTCTCTTGACTTCCAATTCAGCATGTATCACATTCTGCCAAATTCCAGTATTTTTGATAGCTCTCTTAAAATGTTGTCAAGAAGAGTCTAGTATCTTGATGATCCCACCAACAAAGAGTTTAGAAATATGTGTGTGTGGAGGTGTTTAGTTGTTTTGTCTTCCCTGATAATTCTTGAGATAAATTATCTAAATTATTATCAAAAACTCTGATATACGAACGTAGATGTGCAGTTCTAGCAATGATTGAATTGAACCATACATTACATACATTACCTATTAAGTTCCAGTCAGGTTCTCTCCACAGATGAGAAAATCTGCTCTTTCATAGTGAGAGAAACAGAGAAAATTCTACAATTAGAATTTTGAGATTCTAATGGAAAAATGGATAAATCAGTGCATGCACACATGCTTAAAATGAGCCATACAATATGTCAGAGGGTCAAAGATACCCCCTTTTAAAACTACAACTATGAAGTGAGATGAAATGATGAAATGAGATGAGATGAGATGATGAGATGACATGAGATGAAATGAAATGAGATAAGATGATATGAGATAAAATGATGAAATGAAATGATGAAATGAGATGAGATGATGAGATGAGATGAGATGGATGAGATGAAAAGAGATGAAATGATGAAATGAAATGAGATGAGATGAGATGATGAGATGAGATGAGATGGATGAAATGAAATGATGAAATGAAATGGTATGAAATGAGATGAAATGATGAAATAAAATGATGAAATGAAATGAGATGAGATGATGAGATGAGATAAAATGAGGAAATGAAATGAGGAAATGCAATGAAATGAAGAAACGAACTGAAATGAAGAAATGAAATGATAAAATAAAATGAAATGATGAAATGAGATGAAATGATGAAATGAAATGAGATGAGAAAAGATGAGATGAGATAAGATGAAATGATGAAATGAAATGATGAAATGAAATAAAGAAATGAAATGGAATGAAATGATGAAATGTTGAAATGAGATGAAATGAGATGAAATGAAATGAGACGAGATGTTTTGAAATGATGAAATGAAATGATGATATGAGATGAAATGATGAGATGAGATGAGATGAAAAGAAATGATGAAATGAAATGAGATGAAATGATGAAAAGAGATGATGAAATGAAATGAAATGAACTGAGATGAAGAAATGAAATGAAATGATGAAATAAAATGAAAGGATGAAATGAGATGAAATGCTGAGATGAGATGAGATGAAATGATGAAATGACATGAGATGAGAAGAGATGAGATGAGATAAAATGATGAAATGAAATGAGATGAGATGAGATGATGAGATGAAATGAAATGATGAAATAAAATGAAGAAATGAAATGGAATGAAATGATGAAATGAAATACAATGAAATGTTGAAATGAGATGAAATGATGAAATGAGATGAGATGAAATGAAATGAGATGAGATGAGATGAGAGGAGATGAGATGAAAATGATGAAATGAGATGAAATGATGAGACGAAATGATGAAACGAGATGAGATGAAATGAAGTGATAAAATGAGAGGAGATGAGATGATGAGATGAGATGAGATAAAATGATGAAATGAAAAGATGAAATGAAATGAAGAAATGAACTGAAATGAAATGAAGAAATGAAATGATGAAATAAAATGGAATGAAATGAGATGAAATGAAGAAATGAAATGGAATGGAATGATGAAATGAAATGAAATAAAATGAGATGAAATGATGAAATGAGACGAAATGAGATGAAATGATTAAATGAGATGAGGCGAGATGAGATGAAATGAAATGAAGAAAGGAAATGAAATGAGATGAGATGATGAGATGATATAAAATGATGAAATGAAATGATGAAATGAAATGAAATGATGAACAGAGATGAAATGAGATGAAATGAGATGAGATGAGATGAAATGATAATAGGATTTGATGAAATGAGATGAGATGAGATGGTGAGATGAGATATAAAATGATGAAATGAAATGATGAAATGAAATGAATAAATGAAATGAAGTGATGAAATGTAATGAAATGAATTGATGAAATGAAATGAAATGTTGATATGAGATGAAATGATGAAATGAGATGATGAGATGAGATCATGAGATAAGATGAAATGAAATAGGATGAAATGAAAAGAGATTATGAAATGAAATGATGAAATGAAATAAAATGAAGAAATGAACAGAAATGAAGAAATGAAATGATAAAATGAAATGAAATGAATAAATGAAATGAAATGAAGTGATGAAATGAAATGAATTGATGAAATGAAATGAAATGATATGAGATGAAATGATGAAATGAAATGAGATGAGATCATGAGATAAGATGAAATGAAATAGGATGAAAGGAAAAGAGATTATGAAATGAAATGATGAAATGAAATAAAATGAAAGGA
>NW_007234451.1:0-6287 GCF_000164805.1 Carlito syrichta | reverse complement strand
GGTAGCTAGCTAGTTAAGTCAGCTGGCTAGAAGAGTGAGCTAGCTAGTTAAGTAACCTGGTTGAACAGCTCACAGACAGCTGGTTAGATAGGTAGCTAGGCAGGTAAGTCAGCTGGCAACCAGTGGGCTATGTAGGTAGCTAGCAAGTTAAGTCAGCTGGCTATCCAACTGGCTAGTTAGGTAGCTGGGAAGTTAGGTCAGCCTGCTAGCCAGCTGGCTAGCTAGTTAAATCACCTAGTTAAGTGACCTGGCAAGACAATTTGCTAGCTAGGTAGCTAGATAGTTAAGTCAGCTGTCTATCCTGCTGTCTAGCTATTTAAGTCACCTAATTAAGTCAACTGGCTAGGTAGCTTGCTAATTAAGTGAGCTGGCTAGGTACTTAAATCAACTAGTTAAATCAGCTGGCTAGTCACCTGGCTAGCTATATAGCAAGATAGATAATTCAGCTGACGAGCAAACAGGTCAGCTATTTACGTCAGCTACTCAAGTCAGCTGGCTAGCCAACTGGCTAGCTAGGTAGCAAGCTAGTTAATTCAGTTGGCTAGTCAGCTGGCTACCTAATTAAGCCAGCTAGTTAAGTCAGCTGGGTAGCCATATATCTAGCTAGGTAGAGAGTTAGTTAAGTCAGGTTGCTAGTCAGCTGGTTAACTAGTTAAGTCAGCTAGCAGCCTAGAGAGGTACAGAGTTAGTTAAGTAAGCTGGTATCCAGCTGGATAACTAAAGTCAGCTAATTTAGTCATCTGGCTGGCTTGCTGCTAGCTCGTCAATCAACTACTTAGGTCTGCTGGATAACAGCTGCCTAGCTAGTTAAGTCACCTCGTTAAGTCAGTTGACTATCCAGCTCACTAGCTAGATAAAATGCTAGTTCAGTCAGATGGCTAGAGAGCTGGCTAGCTAGTTATTTCAGCTAGTTAATTCAGCTGGCTGGCTAGGTAGCTAGCTAGTTAAGTCAGCTAGTTATGTCAGCTAACTGCCTAGTTAAGTCAGCTAGATAAGTCAGCTAGCAAGCTAGATAACTAGCTAGGTATTTAGCTAGTTATCAGCTAGTAAAGTGAGCTGGCTAGCTAAGTAGTTAGCTAGTTAAGTCAGTTGGCTATCTAGTTAAATCAACTAGTTAAGGAAGCAAGCTAGATATCTGGCTAGCTAAGTCACCTAGTTAAGTCAACTTGCTAGTCAGCTGGATACATAGTTAGCTAGATTGTTAAGTCAGCTGACAAGCATGTGGGAAACATATGTAACTAACTAATTAAGTAAGCTGGGTAGCCACCTGGTTAACTAGTGATGTGAGCTAGTTAAAGCAGCTGGCTAGACAGCTGGCTAACGAGTCCGGTCACCTCATTGAGTCAGCTGGCTAGCCATCTGGCTAGCAAGTTAAACCAATTATTTAATTTAGCTGGATAGCCAGCTAGCTAACTAGGTAGCAAGCTAGTTAAGTCAGCTGGCTAGCCAGCTGGCTAGCTAGTTACATCAGTAGTTAATTCAGCTGGCTTCCCAGCTGGCTAGCTAGGTAGCTAGCTAGTTGAGTCAGCTGGCTAGCCAGCTGGCTAGCTGGTTAAATCAGTGAGTTAATTGTCTGGCCTGCCAGCTGGCTAGATAGATAAGTAAGATAGTTAAGTCAGCTGGCTAGCCAGCTGGCTCACTGATTAAGTCAGCTAGTTAAGTCAGCTGGCCATCCAGCTTTCTACCTAGATAGCTAGCTACTTAAATCATCTAATTAAGTCTGCTGGCTAACTAGTAAACAAGCTATATAATTCAGCTAGATAAGTTATCCAGCTAGCTAGTTCATACAGTTAGTTAAGTCAGCTGGCTAGTCAGCTGCCTATCAGGGTAGCTATCTAGTTAAGTCAGCTCACTACCCAGCTGGCTGGATATTTAAGTCACCTAGTTAAGTCTGTTCACTGGCCAGCAGGTTATCTAGGTAGTTAAGTAGTTAAGTCAGCTGGAAATCCAGCAGGCTATGTAGGTAGGTAGCTACTTAAGTCAGCTGTCTAGCATTTAGGCTATCTAGTTATGTCAGGTAGTGAAGTCACCTGGCTATCCAGCTGTCTAGCTAGTTAGATAGGTAGTTAAATCTGCTGGCTATCCAGCTGGCTACATTGTTTAGTCAACTAAAAAATCAGCTGACTAGGCTGCTAGCTAGCTTGGTAGCTAGGCAATAAAGTCAGGTGGTTAGACATCTGGCCAGCTAGTTAAGTCAGCTATTTAGCTAGCTGGCTAAACAGCTGGTTAGCTAGTTAAGTCAGCATGTTAATTCAGTTGTGTACCCAGCTGGCTACATAGTTAAAAGCTATTTACGTCAGATAAGCAGTCAGCTGGCTCGCTAGTTATTTCAGCTAGTTAAGTCAGCTGGCAACCTAGGAAGCTAGTTAGTTAAGTCAGCTGGATATGTCAGCTGGTTAGCTAATTAAGTCAGCTAGTTAATTCAGCTAGCTAGCCAGCTTGCTAGCTACATAGCTAGCTAGTTATGTCAGCTGTCTAGCAAGCTGGCTAGCTAGTTAAGTCACCTAGTTAAGTCAGCTGACTACCCAGCTGGCTAGGTAGGTAACTTGCTAGTTAAGTCAGCTGACTAGACAGCTGGCTAGCTAGATAATGCACCTAGGTAATTAAGCTCGATAACCAGTTGGCTACATATGTAGCAAGCTAGTTTATTCAACTGGCTTGAAAGCAGGGAAGCTAGTTACCACAGCTAGTTAAGATAGTTGGCTAGCAAGCTGGTTAGGTAGGTAGTTAGGTAGTTAAGTCAGCTGGCAAGCCAGCAGGATACATAGGTAGCTAGCTAGTGAAGTCAGTTTGCTAGCCACCTGGCTATCTAGTGATGTCAGCTAGTTAAGTGAGCTTTCTAGCCAGCTGGATAACGACTAAGTCAACTAGTTGAGTCAGTGGCTAGCCAACTTGCAAGTTTGTTAAGTCAGCTAGTTAATTCAAGTTGCTAGCCATCTAGCTAGCTAGGTAGCTAGTGAGTTATGACAGCTGGCTGGCCAGCTGGCTAGCTGGTTAAGTCAGCTAGTTAAGTCAGCTGGCTAGCCAAGTGTCTAGGTAGGTAGCTAGCTAATTAAGTCAGCTGGCTAGCTGGCTTGCTAGCTAGTTAAGTCCGTAAGTTAAGTGAGCTGCTTAGTCGTCTGGCTCACTAGGTGGCTGGCTAGTTAAGCCAGCTGGCTAGCTGGAAGGCTACCTAGTTAAGTCAGTTAGTTAAGACATCTGGTTTGTCAACTGGCTAGCTAGGTAGCTGGCAAGTTAAGCCGGCTGTTTAGCAGACTGGCAGGGAAGTGGCCAGCTAGTTAAGCCAGCTGGCTTGCCGGCTGACCATCAGGGTGGCTAGCTAATTAAGACAGCTGGCTATACCACTGTCCAAACAGCCGGCTGGCTATTTAAGCTAGCTGGCTAGCCAGGTGGCCAGCCCACTGACTAGATTCCTGGCTGCCTAGCCAGCTAGCCAGCCAGGTATCTATCTAGTTAAGAAAGCTGGTAGTCACTTAGACAACAAGGTAGCTAGCTACTTAGGTCAGCTTGCTAGCCAGCTAGCCAGTCAGCTAGTTAGTCAGCTAGTTAAGTCAACTAGCTATACAGCTAGCTAGTTAAGTGAGCTAGCATGTCAGCAAACTATTCAGGTACCTAGTTAAATCAGCTAGCCAGTCAGGTTGCTAGTCAGCTAGCCAGTTGTCAGCTATCTAATCAGGTAGATAGTTAAGTCAGCTAGCCATCTAACTAGCCAGTTAGCTAGCTAATTATGTCAGCTAGCTATAGAGCGAGATTGCTTGTTTGCTAGATAGTAATGTCAGCTAGATAGCCAGCTAGCTAGTTAGCCAGTTAAAGTCAGATAGCAAATCAGCTAGTTACTTAGCTAACTAGTCGGCTAGCAAATCAGCTAGCTGGTGAGCTAAATAGTGGGCTCCATCGCTTTTCATCAGATCAGCTAACTAGTCTTCTCGCTTGCCTGCTAACAGGTACGCAATCTAGTCGGTGCACTTGCCTGCCCACAGGTCAACTAACTTGTCAGCTCAGTCTCAGGCCAACAATTTAGCTAAGTAGTTGGCTTGCTCGACAGCAGACTAGTTAAGTCAGCTCACCAGTTGACTCACTTCCCAGCTGACTAGTTATGGCAGTGCATGCATCGGCTCACTCACCAACTGAATACTTAATTCAGCTGACCAGTCGGCTCACTCACCGGCCAACTAGTTAAGTCAGCTCACATGATGGATGCCATGGCGGCTGACTAGTTAAGTCAGCTAACCCGTCGGCATACTAGCCGGCCAACTAGTTAAGACAGCTAACTAATCGGTCAACTAGTAGGCCAACTTGGCAGCTGACAATTTAGGTCAGCTACATTTTCGACCGACTAGTTAGGTCAGCTAAGTATTCAGCCAATTAGTTGGTTGAATAATTAGGTCAGCAAACTAGCCAGCCAACTATTTAACTGAGGTAACTATGGGGCCAACTCCTCAGCCAACTAGTTATCCAAGCTAAATAGTCAGCCGAGTAGTCGGCCAACTTAAGTCAGTTACCAGATCAACTGAAAAGTCAGCCAATGACTTAACCCAGCTAACTAGTCAGCCGACTCATCAGCCAACAAGTTAAATCAACTAGCTAACTTGTTACCAACTATCTAAGTGAGCTATTTTACACGTTTACCAATTAGTTGAAACAGATATCTAACTCATTAACTAACTCGTTAATTCAGCTAGCTATCTCGTAAGCTAACTAGTTATGTCAGCTAGCTAAGTGAGCTAGCTAATGAGCTAGCTAGGTAATTCAGCTAGCTAAGTCTTCTAGCTCATTAATTAGCTAATTATTTAAGTCAGATACTTAATTCTGCTACCTAGTTTGCTAATTAATTGTCATCTCATTATTCAGCTAGGTAAATAGTTAGCTAACTGTTTAATTCGGGTACTTAAGTCAGCTAGCTAACTAGGTAAGCCACCCAGTTAATCAGCTAGTCAAGTAAAGTCAGCTAGCTAAGTCAGCTAGTTAAGTCAGCGTTCTAATATAGACAGCTGTTTAAGACACCTAGCTAGATAGTTAGCTAAAGGTTTAAGTCAGTAGGTGGAGTCAGGTTGTTAGCTAGTTAACTAACTGGTTAAGTCAGCTGGTTGTGTCAAGTAGCAAGCAAGTTAGCAAACGGGTTGAGTCAGCTGGTTGAGTAGTCTACCTAGCTAGTTAGCTAATGAGTTAAGTCAGCTGGATGGTCAGATAGCAAGCTAGATTGCTAGCGAGTTAACTCAGCTGGATGAGTCAGCTACCCAGCTCATTAGCTAACAAGATAAGACAGATGATTAAGTCACCGAGCTAGCACGTTAGATAATGATTAAGCTAACTAGTTATCCAGATGGTTAAGTCAACCATCAAGCAAGGAAGCATACTATTTAAGTCAGCTCGTTAGCTAGGTAGCTAGCTAGTTAGCTAACTATTTAAGTCAGCTGGCTAACTAGATCGCTAGCTAGTTAGCTAACTATTTGAGACAGCTGGCCAACTAGGTAGCTGCTAGTTAAGTCAGCTACTTAAGTCAGCTTGCTAGCCAGTTGGCTAGCTAGGTAGCGAGCTAGTTAAGTCTGTTGGCTAACCAGCTGGCTAGATGGTTAATTTATCTAGTTAAAATAGCTGGCTAGCTAACTGGCTAGGTAGGTAGCTAGCTAGTTAAGTCAGCTAGATAGCTACCTGGCTAGCTACTGCTGTCCATGATTTAAGTCAGCTGTCTAGACAACTGGCCAACTGGTTAAGTCAGCTAGTTTAGTCAGCTGTCTGGCCAGCTGGCTAGGTAGGAAGCTAGCTAGACAAGTCAGCTTGCTAGCCAGCAGGATAGTTGTTCAAGTCAGCTAGTTAAGTAAGCTGGCTAGCCTACTGGCTACATAGATAGCTAGCAAGTTAAGTGAGGTGGCTAGCCAGCTTGCTAGCTTAAGTCAGCTAGGTGAGTCAGCGGGCAACCAGTTGGCTAGCAAGTTATGTCAGCTGGTTAAGTCAGGTTGCAAACCGGTGACTAGCTAGTTATTTCAGCTAATTATTTCAGCTGGCTATCTAGGAAGGTAGCTATATTCATTAGCTAGTTATGGTAGCTAGTAAGCTAGTTAAGTCAGCTACTTAAGTCAGCTGGGTGGCTAGATAGCTAGCTAGATAGCTAGATAGCAAAGTCAGCTAGTTAAGTCAGCTTGCTTGCTAGTTAAGTCATTGAGTTAAGTCAGCTGGTTAGCCAGCTGCCTAGCTGTGTAGCTACCTAGATGAGTCAACTGGCTAGCCCATTTTATAGCTAGTTAAGCAACCTAGTTAAGTCAGCTCACTAGCCAGCTGGTTAGCTG
>NW_007234450.1:0-71141 GCF_000164805.1 Carlito syrichta | reverse complement strand
ACACCTAACCCTTAACTGTACCCCACAAAACCATAATAAAAAATACTGATTAATGAAAAAAATATATATATATATTTAAAAATCTAAACTATGGTCTCTCATGGTGGCTGCTGCTCTTGCCGCTGCCTCCCTGCTCTTCAGCCAGCTGCGCAGGCCTACAGGCTAGCAGACAGTGGCTCCATGCACTGCTCTGCTGCCGCCTCTACCACTGCCACCCCCACATCTGGGGCAATGCTCAGCTTCCAGCCCCATGGAGTTCCTGTACTGCTTATAGGGCTGATGCCGCTGCCCTGCACCATGCCCTGGGCAGCCCTTGGCTCCTGCCCGGTGGAGCTCTGAGCTCCCCTGCCTGTGTCACAGCCTAACCCATCCTTACCTGAGCTGGCCCATGCCACGGCCAGCACCCAGCTGTCTTGCACTCCACCTCCCCCAGCTCGGTCCACCCCAGCAGCAGCATAACTAGAGATCAGCCTGAGCCCTGAGACCAGACAGAGACCTGCATTGCCCTAGCCAGCTCTTCCCAGTTCTGCCCTGCCTCTAACTTGGGATCTAAGGTAATAGCATCAAAATGGGAGAGACAAGCCCCTCCCCCATGCTAGATCAGACACAAGTCAGATCCTGGTGGCAGATGTGACAGGCAGCAAGCCAACTGAGCCCAGATCTGATGCACTCTCCCTCTACAGCCTGGGGCAACTGATCATAACTGTGAGCAACCCTACCAGCCTGCAATGAGAGCTAAAAGTCAGAGCTGAAAGGACATTGGACTTAGAGGAACAATCTCAGAGCGTGTTTGGTTTCCTTGTTTAATTTTTTAATTTTTATTTTTGTCTGTTTGTTTCACTCACCTTTTTTTTCTCTTTCTCTCTCTTCTAACTGTTATTGAAAATGTTTTCCTTTCTTTTCCTATTTTTAAATGTAGCTTTTGTTTTGTTTTGTTGAGTTGGCGTCTCGCTCCATCACTCAGTCTGAAGTGCAATGGCATGCTCACAGTCACCCTAGCATCGACCTGTTGGGCTCCAGTGATCCTTCTGCCTCAGCCTTCCAAGTAGCTGGAACTACAGATGCGTGTTACCACGCCCAGCTAATTTTTTATTTGCTGTAGAGATGAGGTCTTGCCAAGTTGCCCGGGCTGATCATGAACCTGTGGGTTCAGGCAATCCACTTACCTCAGCCTCCCAAAGTGCTGGGTTTACAGGCTGAGCCACTGAGGCCAGACAAATGTAGTTTATTTTTGAATTTCTTTTTTGAGATAATTGATATCTTCACAAAATTCCTTTTCCTGTTTAGTTAGTCAAAGAATCTCTTATTTTTGAGAAAGAGTCATGACTGATATACAAACTGACTAGTTTGAGAGCTCATTCAAATAAATTGTATAAACAGTACCAAGGTAGTGTACTATATTACACAGAAACTATCTTAAATGTTAAATTATTAAGCTAAATATTTAGCTAAATTGTAGTAGAAACTTAATCAAATATTGCAATATGAGTCATTTGCTTATCTTCAAGGTTAGCTCTGAGAAAAATTAGCAAAATATTTCTTAATATCTCAAAATATTTCTAGAAAAAATGTTAATTTGGCTACCAAATGGTAAAAAATAATTAAATTTTAGGAGGAAAATAGACTACTAAATATATGATGAATTTAAATTTTAAAAAACCTTATATTTGTTAGTGATAAAAAATTACAAGCTATTAAATACTCCACTTAAAATATTTTTCAAAAAATAATACAAAGCAGGAAATCAAAGCCTTAATTTAAAAATATTTTCTCTAGGTGAATACAATTAAATAGCTCTAGAACCCCAATTTACACATTCCAAAAAATGGAAGTTGTTCCTCTATGCTAAAATATGAAATACTTATTTTGTAAATTCAACCATGCACTGTATCTGTATGCCAAAAACATTTCCATGTCTGTTTCTGTCTTTGATACAGTTGATGACAGTATATTGGTAGATTAAAATTTTAAAGAAATACAGAACAAAGAGTTCAAACTTTTGAAATATTTCTGTGGATGTAATTTTGATTTATGCTTCTTTCAACATACTCCTCTCCTGTGACTAAATATATCAATAATAAAGCATACTCTTGAGAAAGACCTCACAACACAGGTACAGTGATTACCTGGCATTAAATAAATGCTCCAGAGGAGAAAGTAAATGGGTTTTCTATTTTGTGGAAGACAAGTCCCTGAATGCACTGAAAAAATTAAACCAATTCAAGGATGCTAAATTTCATAAAAAGCCGTGTTGCATATCTAGAAAAAAGAAGGCTGTATTACAAAATGTGCCCTTCATTCAATAACAAATGCAGTGTCAGAATTGTTGTGAGTCACAGTAATTGTTGGTTAATTCAGCCACATTATTTTCTTAACATTTGCTGACCTGAATTTATTATGGTAAATCAATACTATTGATGATTTTTATGTGCTGCTGTGTCCAGTAATATTTACTGACTGGCATTTGTCAACAATACAGCTTTTGTTTTATAAAAGACTCTTTTCTGGGTAGATAAAAGTTTTAGATTTGGAGACCTCCTGTATTCTGTTAGTCCCACTGTAATAATATAAGCAAATATTTTGAGTAAGTTTTTTTAAATTTCTCTTACTGAGAGCATGAATACAATATTTTCTTTCCCATATTTGGAGATATTTATATCCAGTCATGAATGAAGTCTTCGAACAACACTATGACAAAACTAACACAACAGATAAAAAATATGTGACACGATCACTGAATATTCATGATGCTTAACACTTAACTGAAGAACATTATAAACTTTTGTTGTACAGTTTTCATTCAGAATATCAAATTTTGAAGAAGATATTGACAATATATTGAGGAACTATTTCTTTAATGTTGGTACGATTTTATAAATTTTGAATCTGAGGGTAGGACTCAACAATGTTTACCTCTAAAAAATTAATGTAGATCTAATATTGACACTTATACATAACATGTGCCTTAACATAACCAACAGGATAAACTACGAAAACAGAAGTAATGGCCAGGCTGTATTTCCTGGCTTTGACCTCATCCCCTACCTTGGGGAGGTGGATTCTCTCTCTCTCTCTCTCTCTCTCTCTCTCTCTCTCTCTCTCTCTCTCTCTCTCTCTCTCTCCTTTCTTTCTAATTTAGTTTTTAAATAAACTATATTTCCTAATCTAAATAAAATATAATAAAAGTCATAACTTCTAGAGCTGTGAGCCACCAATGAGTCCTTGGCTTTAACAGTACTTATTCTGCTGTTAGCGTTCAAATCATGAATCCTGTTTCTGACAATTTCTAGCTGTGTGACATTGAACCTTCTCTAAATCTCTAAATCCTTGTGCCTCAGGTTCCCTATCTGTAAAGTCAAAGTTAAATGTTTACAAAATTTTGTGACTACTATAAAAAATAACGGGTGTAGGATACAGAATGTAGCACATCAAATGTACTTATTAAATAACAGCCAAATGGCTTTTGGGAACTTGAAAAAATTTAACATTATTAAAATTTTGGATGTATTATAGCCTCAACTTACTTTATTCGCACTTCTTTACTTAATGAAATTACAAAAGGCCTTGCTGTGTAAAATAATACATTAAATATAAATACGATAGCCTTCCAATTAGGTATAAAAGAGAGAAGAGTTTCCTTCTTCTGATTAATACTAATCAAAACAAGGACACAATGAAGAATCATACTTATCTGCAGAACTGTTGAAGAACAGAATATAAAAGGAAGTGTAAGTGAACTGTTTTCAGAGAAAGGAGCCCGTCATGTATAAATATGATTGCCTAAGACCAGTTGCTGAGCCTATATGCAGGTAGGCTAAGGAGATGCCTGCCAAAGACTAAGAGACTTTGACAAGCTGAGGATTTGCAGCTGGGATATTGACTACAGTGTGGGTGGGAGGATGTGCTTTAATCTGCAAGATGAAACATAGCTATAATCTGTGCAACTGGACAATTCTCCCTGCTTTTCCCCTTTTTATGAACACATATATGCATATGAAATGTTGGTCAGAGATAAGCAGATAAAGAAATACTGAAATACAAAAAGGATTTAGTCACATAAATTCTCAAGATTAGGGAAAGGTGGTTAGGACTCAGACATTACCTTCAGGGTCCCACAATCCCTATCTGGGGAATGCACCACCTGAAATCCAATTCCCACCACTATACAATATGCCCATGTAACAAACACGCATATGTGTCCCTTGAATCTAAAAGAAAAAGAAAACAGGCTAAATAAATAAATAATAAATTCTCATGGTTCCTAGAACCTGAATTATGGCAATAATTGAATCTAAAATTGAAAACAACATCTTGTCCTCTCCAAACACAAAAGTTGATAAAAATAAAAGAGATCATATTTAGGTAAAGGTGCACCTGCCTTGGTTGGTTTGGTGTTGTGCTAAACTTAGACACATTCAGATGTATTAAAGCACTGGACTGATACCTGATACACTGAAAATTAGTGAAATATATATAATCACCTCTTCCTTTTTATTGCCAGAAATGTAAAATTACTCTACTTCACTGGGAAAAACAAGTAAGCAAAAGCAAACATATCTCAATCTTTTATTATACAAATAATTAAAAATCACATTTTTAATAGTATAGAAATAATTACTGAAAAAATTCTTATAGGCTATTAAAGGTATCTACATAAAAAACTAAGAAATATTGCTGAGAGATATTTTAAAAGATCTAAATAAATAGATATGTCATAAATATATAACAAATAATTCCACATTTTGAAAATATCAATTAGTACCAGATCCATACATTTAGTGAATTCTAATCAAAATACCACTTTTGTACATATTGACTAGTTGATTTGAAACTATATATAGAAATATAAAAATCTGTAGTAGTCAACAGTCTTGGAAAAGAAGAATAAACACTGAAGAAATACACAATTGATTTTTTTGTATTATTGCCAAAAACATATAACATAAAATTTACTATCATAGACTTTTTAAGTGCACATTAGTTTGCACAATGTTGTCCAACAGACCTCTATAACAATTTCATATTGCAAAATTGACATTCTTTATCCATCAAACAATTCCTTCCCCACTCCTTTTTAGCCCCCAGGAATCACCATTCTGCATTCAATATCTAAGAATTTGTTTATTTTAATTACTTTGAATAAGTGGAATAATGTGGTCTTTACCTTTTTGTCATTGGTTTATTTCATTTAGCAAAATGTCATCACAGTTTATCCATATTGAAACAATGACAGGATTTCTTTCTTTTTAAAGGCTAAATGATATTCTGTTGTATGTATATACCATAATTTATCTATCTATTCATCTCTTGAACATTTAGGTTGTTTCTACCTCTTGACTCTTGTGACTAATGCACTAATGAACATGTTGCCAACTCAGTCAGCTCTACCCCCCCGAAATAAGATTCTTTTCTGTTTCATGTAACCAAAAATGAGTGTGAAGCGGTACAGGTTTTTATGCAATGGCCAAAAAATGTAGACATTGGAACATGGTTCACAAGTCAACTTCTCATTGTATGGGAGGTGAGAGGGTTAAATCACAGGGTTTCTTTAATGAAGGAATTAAACATTAGAAGCAAGATGAGAAATAGGATTTTTCTGGGAGTTAGTGGTGAACTTCTCAAAACTGGAATGTTACCTTTCTTTGGTCCTTTTATGGTTTCTTCTGGTCCTCATCATGATGATTGTCAGCTGTAATGGCACTGATGGGAGTGTCATTTAGCATGAAAATTAGATTCTAATGAGGTTACAGGGTCTTCAGGGGTTGTGAGCTGCCATCTTGGATTCCACCAGTTTAAGCTGGTGTAATCAAGAGAGGAATTTCTGACTGCAGACCTTTCTGTTTCTTAAAGATGATCAAGGTTAGATAGGAATAGAAATTCATCTATCGCACATAGGCATTGCATTCGCTAACATAGATGGATGTGTAAAGAATTCTTTACTATTCTATTTTTCAACTTTTTTGGATAAATATTCAGGATTATGACTGCTGGATCGTATGGTAATTCTATTTTTAATTTTTTTGAGGAATATTTATACTACACATGGTAATAGCCATGCCAATACATGTGAGGAAACATTTCATTGTGATTTTGATTTATGTTTTTCTGATTTGAATAGTGCTGTTAAATATATATATGTGTGTGTATATACATATATTTGTTGTTTTTGTTGCTGCCCATTTGAATATCTTCTTTGGAGAAGTGTCTACTCAAGTTTTTTTTTTACCCCATTTTTTATCGGAGTGTTTGTTTTTTGTTGAGTCATTCTAAGTGTTCTTTATAAGTTCTGAATATTTATCCTTGATCAGATATGCATATTGTGTGTGTGTGTATATATATGTATACACACACCCATTTCATAGTTGGCTTTTTGACTGTTGATTGCTTCCTTTGCTGCACAGTTTTTTGTTTTGTTTTGTTTTGATTTTTGAGTACAGTTTCTTTTGATTTATATATTTTTCCTGATTCTTTGTATGCTTTGTAAATTTTGTTTAAAACTAGATATTTTAATCTAATAATGAGGTAACTATGGACATCAGATTGTGCTCCTTCCTTGGTGTTTTCTAGTTTGGGTGTATTTTTGTTTGTTTGTTTCTTGGTTTTTACTTTTATTTCTTTTTTATTGTTGTAGTCTGTCCCTGTGCTGAGGATGAATCCAAGCTATAAAATTAAGGTTCTTCCAGGTCTTTTCTGAGCTTAAGATGTTCTCTGGATAAGCACAGTGATTTTCTAATTTCCCATGTATATGCAGTTTCTTTTAAATATACTAGTCTTCAATATCTAGCTCCCAAAAGGGGAAAAAGAAAAAAAAAGTTAAGGAGAATAGTAGTGAAAGTTTTGGATCCTTAAATTCCCTGGTAGTAAATTTAGTAGAAACAGATGGGGTTTGCAACAATGAGAGATGTAAAACTAATGGCCACCCACATCTTTTTCTGCACCTTTTGGATGACAAGCAGTAATCGGTAATCAAAAAATGTATTCCCAATGTTTGGAGTTAAAAATCATTTTTTGCCTATTCTGGCTCATGTGCAGGCTGTGTTCAAGGTGCTCCTGGAATGCATGCATCGGTGCCTGTCATGTGGCTTGGGGCAGTGAATGGATAGCTGCTAATGAATGTGGTAAGATCTGAAACTGACCAACATAAACTACAAATTTTCCATTCAATAATTAATTGAAACATATAGCAATCAGGGCCATATGATAGATAAGGATCAATGTAAAAAGATTGGTGACACAAAATACATAGGAAGTATACCCAGCTATTTAATGTCAACTGATTTTTAGCAAAGACACCAAAACAATTTAATGGGACAAAAAGTCTTTTCAAAATTAATACCTGACCTATACTAAACATCAAAGTCAAACATAAATATTAATTTGAAATATAGTAGATTATAACGAAACTCTAAAATTGCAGGTCCCTTAAAAATAAAGCATAGGAGCATAAAGCTATGGCTTAGGCTTAGCAAAAAATTTCTTAGACAAAATGCAAAAATGGAAACAAACAAACAAAGCACTAACCCAAAAGAATAAAATTTGAATAATTGTGCTTTATTACAAATAAAATCTTAAGTTTAACAAAAGGCTAGAAAATAAAAAGTCAGGATGCAGACGTGAGAATGTATTCACAGTACAAAGTAATCACTATTTTTATACACTTTCACCTGAAATTTATGGAAATTGTAATTTCTCTATCATTTGATGTTAATAGATTTTTAAAGTTATTATATTATTTGTGTTTTTAGTTTACTTATTTATCATTGACTGGAAAAAATTTAATTTCAAAAAAAAAAAATTCAGAGAGTACACTTATCCAAATGGAAATAATAGAAGAAAGAACAAATGGGAGATGGGAGGCATACCTCATCAACAAGGGTACCTGCAAAATGAACATGTATATATCTACCACTGAATTGTACCCCATATCTTTAAAATTACAAATTAAAGAAAAGAGAAAGAATAAATGAACTCTCATACACATCAACAAAAATTTCCCCGAATGAAAAGCCTACAAGAAAAAATGATTTTAAAATTTCACATAGGTCCAGGGACATATTAAACCATATCAAATAATTGCTACTTGGAAGGCTGAGATGGAAGGATTGCCAGAGCCCAGCAGGCGAGGCTGCAGTGGTTGGGAGCGGCCACTGCACTCCAGTCTGAGCAACAGAGTGAGACTCCAACTCAAAAAATAAATAAATAAATAAATAAACACAAATAATTGCATATTTATTTATTTCAGATACTGAAGAAAAGAAAGAAAAATTAATTACAATTTAATACATTTTTGAAAAAAGTGACCAAAAATTTGTTAAATTTGATGAAAGACAAAAATTCTAAGTAAAGTACGGTAATGAACACCACTAGATTAAACAACAAAAGTCCCATTAATGTCTGACATTACATCACAAATAATGAACGTCAGAAAAAAATGTAACACCATTTTTATAATGCTGAAAAACAAGAAAATAAAAACAATACACACACTCACACTGTTAGCTCAAAATTTTATATGCAGTAAAAACTTATCAAAATTGTTAGATGCAGAAAAGTAGCTTAGGAAAAAAAGTGCAACATCAAACATTTGTATTAAAATATAAAAAAGTGTGCAAATGAGTGGCCTAAGCTTGAACCTTATAAAAAACAAGAAAAAGAAAATTACATAAAACCCAAACCAAGAAGAAAAATGATTAAATTTGATAAAACAATATACAGAAAAACAGTAAACTTAATGAAACCAAAATTTTGCTTTTGAGAATGTTAATAAAGTTGATGATCTTATAGGAAAATAAGACCAAGGAAAAAGAGAAGAAATTGACTACAGATATTAGTAATGGGAAAGGAGACATTGCTACAGATACTAAACATATTTAAATAAGGTAACAAGAAAACAATTTCAAACAACAGTGTGCCAACAAATAAGACAACTTATTTGAACTGAGAAAATTTCTTGAAAGAAACAAATTCTCAAATATTGTTCAAAAAGTAGTAGTCAAATTAAAATGTTAAATTCATCACTTGATTTCTTCTCAAAAATAAAAACAAGTCTTCAATGGTCAATTCTATGAAATGTTTAAGGGATAAATTACAAAATTTCTACTAAAATCTTTCAAAAATAAGGGAAAGATAAACACTTTTTAACTTGTTATCTGATAACATTAATACAGAATACAAATAGAATATTAATAAGGAAGAAAAATATATTTATCCTGATAGATGCAGAATAAGTATATGATAAAATTCAGCACTTTCATTGTAGAAAATCTCAATAAGGCAGGAATAGACAAAAATATTTCAATCTCATTACTAAAAAATAAAAATAAAACTAAGATTACAGTTAAATTAAAAATATTAATGATCTTTACCTAAGTAACAACAAAAAAAAAGCAAAGGCTTTCAATATTGCTTGCATTTACATGGTACTGGAGATTAGAGCCAGCATGGTTTAAAAAAAATAAAGAAAGAAAGAACAGAACAAAACTAAAAGACAAAAATTGGAAAAGAATGTCTTTAATTAAATTATGGAAATAATCAGTTAATATTTCAAAGATACAGTGTACAAGTTAAACATACAAATCTCATTTATTTATTTATTTATTTATTTTTGAGTCAGAGTCTCACTCTGTCACTCAAGCTGGAGTGCAGTGGCACACTCACAGCCACTTCAGTCTCGACCTGCTAGGCTCAGACATCCTTCGGCTTTAGCCTTCCAAGTAACTGGAACTACAGGCCTTCACCACCACACCCACTAATCTTTTGATTTATTGTAGAAAGGAGGTCTCATCATGTTGCCCAGGCAGGTCTCGAATCCCTGGGCTCAGGCAATCCTCTTGCCTCTGCCTCCCAAAGTGCTGGGATTACAGGAGTGAACCACTGCCCCCAGGTCAATTATGTTTTATCACCTAAAAAAGTACAAAAATCATATTCAATATTTGATAGCATCAAAGTACTTAGAAACACTAACATGAAACACTTGGGAATATATTTGACAAATCTTTTGTACTTGAACATAAATATTCAAATATTGCAAAGGATATCAAATAAGAATCCTCCTAAATTAATCTATAGATTCAATTTAATATCAACCAAAATTCCCAACAGGGTTTTATGAATAAACTGATAATCTGATTTTAAATTTTAAGTGGGAAAACACAAGAATTGTGATAGATAAATAATTGTCAAAAAGAAGAACATATGTGGAAAACTTACAACTTGATTTTAAAACTTAATTAAATTTATAGATATAGAAATACCATGCATGACATAAGGATAGGCATATATATCAATGGAATATAAAAGATATTCCAAAAATCAACCCAACACTTGTATGGTCAACAGGTTTTGGACAAATATGCCAAATTAATAAAATGGAAAGAGTAGTCTTTTAATCAAATATTTTTTAAAAAAATTGTTTGCTAAAATAAAAAATAACATGCTAAAAATACTGACCTCACATCACATTAAAAAAAAATACAACTCTAACTCAAAATTGTTCCTAGAACTAAATATGAGAGCTAACCCTAACATTGGTTTGGCTAATGATTTCTTAAACAGGACATAAAAATAATAACTATAAAAATAAAAAAGTTTGAAATGTGCTTTATAAAAATTTCAAAGACACAAACTTTTCACTTTGAAAGTTATAGGTAAGAAAACTTAAGAGACAGAATACTAAAGAAAAAAGAACTGTATGACATATATCAGAAAAAAATTCTACTATCCAGCACATATAGAAAACATTTACAATTAAGTAATTAGACAATCTGTGTGAAAAAAATGTTCAAAATACTTGAAGAAACCTTGAAACAAATGCTAATAAGCACATAGTAGAAGTTAGATATTAATCATCAAAGACATACAAACCAAAACTACAATTTTATACACTACTCAACCACTGTAATTGCTAAAGATCAAAAGATTGGCAATGCCAAACGCTGGTGAGGATACAGTGCACCTTTAGTACTAACTGGAAAGCAGAATGTTGCAACCACTTTGGAAAACAATAACCCTGTCTTACAATGTTTAGATTACACTTATTATCTGACCCAACAATCCCACTTTTAAATTTTTACTCAAGAGAAAAACAACTGTGTTCTCACAAAAATATGAGTAGATAAATCTTTATAGCAACATCAATCCTATTTGCCACAAACTGGAAACAATCCAAATGCTCACCAACTGTTGAGTGTGAAAATTAGTTGGAGTTTATCACTATGATATAATATTACTCATAAATACAGATAAATATGAATATGTAAAACAACATTATGCTATTGGAAAAAATCAAACACAAAAGACTATGTACAGTATTATTCAATGTATATGAAATTCTAGAAAAGAAAAATTTATAGTAACAGCAAGTAGATTAGTGGTTTCCTGGGTCCAGGGGAAAAGAGAATAAATTGATAGCAAAAATGAAACAAAGGAATATTTTTGAGTGAAGAAACTCAACATATTTCCTGAATATTGGAATGACTGCAGGATAGTGTATAATTACCAAAACTCATCAACCTGTACTTTTAAAATGAGTTTTTTTAAAAATTGAATGCAAATAGCTTAGTAAAAATGAATAATTAGTAAAGGAATAAAGAAAATACATAAAGTACCTCTTCAAACCTCAAAGAACTGTTCTCCTTTCCAATTAGCATGGATTTATTGATTTGAGCTCAGAAGTAGTCAAATATATAATCTAACAAAAAGACTAGCAAACCAGACTTTCTGACTTGCCTCAGCCACCAGGGTCTCCATGATTCATTTACCTTTGAAGATCACCAAAGGCTCAGATCATGAAAAGAAATTTCTATCAATTCATTAATTGAGTATGGGTGAGAGAATAAATAAAATGTTATAATAAATTCAAAGAGTATTTTAGAAGCTTGGGTGTTTATAGAAGAATAAGATTGCTAAGTATGATTAGAGAGAAAGAATCACTGATATCAACAAGGCCACAAATCACAATTACTACAGCTACCTATCTTTCTGGAATAAAATTTTGAATCATTACAAAAAATATATACATCTACAAGTTGTTCTGTAACTTAATAAGTAAGGCACCTTTAATGAAAGTAAATAGTGAATAGAACTAACTATATCTGCTAGATAATAGTTGCATGACTTTCTCCCTTGTGTTAGATTGAAAGAATATGAAATTCCTGTTCAGTTACAAATGTGCTGAGATTATTGTTATTATTTTGAATAACCAACAGAACAAAACACCAATTCTGCATTCAGGCTAAAAGTGTATCTATCAATGAGCAGCATTATTTTGATAATATTTACCTTAGTATGTTGCAATCTTCCCTGACCCAATGACAGTGAGTGCTTTATATTTTTTTACCAAATTTTTCAAATTCTCACATTTTAAACACAATAATAAAACCAAAGTTATACAGGAATAAAAATGACTCAAAATTGCACAATCTGTTAACCAAGAAATGTGGATTTCAAGAAAGATTTTCTGTTTTGAATGTTTAATTTTAGTTACTGTTAAAATCTGAACTAGCTTTAAATTGGGTGTTTAGTAGAGAAGAAGAAAAATGTGGGGTTTTTTCTTCCCTATTTTTTTTCCTCTAGGCCAATTCTTTAATTTTAAGAAGTTTTAATTTTTGCTTTTTTTTCCCTGTGTGAAATCAAATTCTGTTAGCTTTTATATTCATAGATAAATTAGATGTCATCTCCAGAGCTTATAATAAGACAGGGTAAGCTCCAGTGTTTGACCCTGAGGGAATAATTTGACAGATCAGTTCCCTTGCTCCCAACATAGGCCATATTGAGAAGATTCATCTTTCCTTTGAAGTGAAAAGATTACTTGGATAGCGGAGCAACAAAATAACAGTGGTCAACGAAAATAAAATATTTGTGTTCACTGGCTTCTAAGCTTTAAAATTCTTGTAAGCATAAATATTGTGCCATGTAGTGGTGCTTGAACACAGAAAGACATGCTAGTTTTTGTCCCATGAGACTTTCAGTACATTGCCTTCAATACCAAACAGCTCAAGTATGAAATTGAACATTACTTTTTGTTTATACTGGTTTGGAGAAAATACTAGGATTTATTTTACCATCTCCAATACAGAATTCTATAAATTTAGTAGATTTCAGAAAGCAATAGAAGCATATATTCATATCAGATTGTATAAAAAATTGTGTTTCCTTTAAGTAAGAGGTAAAATTGTATCCAACTCATTGTAATTAATTAATTAATTAATTAATGCATCAGAAGCATGTTGGCCACTGCTTGGCATAGAGTAATAATTTAGTAAATACACTTTTCAAAATTTTTATCTTTACTTTTCTAATTGCTATTAATAGTAAAGTGCAAGGAAAACACAATCTAGAAGCCATAGAGAAGTTTCAAAAATTGCAACAGAGGTCTTAAGGATAATGTAAAAGTAAAGATGGAGTCTTAAAATATGATACACTGAGGAAGAGAGAAACTTTTACTCAGAATTTCATAATTTTTTCAGAAAGAAATGCTTCTATATACTAATATGAAAATGAACTGTTAGAGACTTTTAAGGCAAACGTGAGTTCAAAAGAATAATGTTGATGTCTACTGTTGACATAAAATAAAAATAGCTCAAAATGAGAAAAATATCATATTTTCTGGGAGAAATATTTTAATATCAACAAAACTCAATAGATGCTTTTTGGGATCTACTTAGTCCCTCTCTTCTTTTCTGAGACCAGCACACAGAAGACTCTTCCAGGAATGAACACAAAAGTTTTGTTGGTCCTATTTAAAACTCCTCCTCTCTAACAATAAACTTATTAGTTAAGAGGGTGATGTACTGACTTCAGATGAACTAGACAAATTTTCTCTCCAAGGAAATTGGAAGTAAAGTTAAAGGAAGCTCATCATACTCTGTTATTTCAACCAAAGAAATGTGAGGATAGATGAACTGGACCTGCCTTCCTTCAAAGACAGCAAGAATAAAAGAAAGGTGGCAAAGAAAGATTGAGCATGCAAGCAAACTGGAGAGCCAATGTTTATGGAACGAGACCAAAAATAAGAGACCAAGTTGATAGAGAAACAGTGACAGACACAAAATGAAGACAGCTCCTCAGTCTCTGGAAATCGTTCTATTCCTTTCTGAGCCAAGTGGCACTTCTGGTATTGGACCCATGAACTCTCTCAGAGGTTCCTTTATGTGTTTAAGATGTCTTAAATACAGTTGGTTGCACACATACACACATATACAAACACACATGCATTAATTTATTAATATATATTAAATCATATAATATGCAGTAATTATATATAAGATAATTATATATTATGCTATAATTCAAGATTTAAATATATTATGTATCAATACTATTTAATTGTATATTGATTCATCATTTTATGTTTACAGTATGTCAAAGTATTCACATTAATTATGAAGAAAAATTTTGTTTTAAAATTTATATTTAAGATGAATAGTAGTTCATTCAAATATAAGAAACACCCATAACAATAAATTAAGTAATTTACAAATATGGGCAATCTGTTGTGATGATGAACTCTTCCAATAAAAAATAAGAAAATTAATATCTGCATTTTATTTTTATTTACTTTTTTATAGGTATATTACACAACATGCATTCTTAGAACTTCTGTTGATGGAATGAAAAATGTTTCATTTGTGACGTTTTCAGTATGCTTATGTAATACTTCCCAAACTTCTTAATATGGAAAGACTATAGTACAGAGATAGCTAAGAAATATTGACTAATGAGATTTTCCAATCTAATCTAAAGATTAAATAATTACTTGTCATGCTTAAATAAGATTCACCTATTAAACATCTTCTGTGACTTTCCTTCTTATGTGACTTTACTGGAATGTAGTTATCTGATTTCATTATTATTAACAAATATTTAAAGATAAGGAAAATTGTCCAGTGGATAATAAAACACAATTTATAAAAGAGAACTTATGAGTGCTAGGACATCAACAAAACTTATGTGGCTAAATCACATTTTAAAGGAGTGGAAATCATATATCTGACTCTATTTTAATATTTTGCTTTCTCAGAAAGGATAAGTGAAAAAAAAAAAAAAGCAGAGTGAGTTTGATGTTTTAGGGCAACGGACAAAGGCTTTAGCAAGTCATAGAAATGCTGTGTAGTTTATGGAAAGTCACAGCAGAATAATAGAAAATGCAAATCAGAAGCAGCAGGAGAAAAAGAGAAAATAGTGGCAGTGTTAAAGAAGGCAATGTAGTCTTCTGAACCGGAAGTAAATGTGTTTTTCCATGTGTGGAGAATTTGCAATTCTGTGAAGCATAAACTCATGTCCCTTTACTTAATTTCTAGACAGCATTATGTATTTGTAAGATAACAGTCAAAATTTCTTCTCTTTCTTACATATCTCATGCATAATCTTGAATGTATATATTCCTTAGGATCTCCGTACTATCTTCAATCACAAAATATGAGGAATATTCAGTCATAAGTCATGCTGTCATTGAATTTGGAGTCATCTGTTCATATTACAGATGCTCTACTAACCAAGGTCTGACATACTAAAAGGAACATCTATTTTCTTTTTCATTATTTTTCCATACATTTTAAGTTCTCATACTGTGTGCTATCTGTAAACAGATGAATAAATGCAAACATGTGGACACACACCCTTTTCTGTCTCACACAATGTAAATCTTAACCTCCTCTGATTTCAAGCTTTCTGATATCTGTGTGTGGCATAGTAACAAACAATATTTCATTACAATAGCAAGCTATATCATCAAGTCAGCAATTTACAACTAACATATAATAGAAATACAATAATAGTTAGCAATGGCGAATTACATTAAATTAAAATTAATAACCCGGTCAAGTAGGTTTCTGCCAGATTTTCATCAATGTAAATTCACCATTTTCTTCCTTTGGCTAGATTAGTTTCAGGAGCAGATATTCTGATATAATGGCATTAATTTCTGCTTTATCATATGCTGACCTACCAGTCTTAGCATTCATTGGTAATGCCCACATGTATCATTACAAAATATCAGAATATTTCCTCTCAATATGTCAATTTAGTAACAGGAGGAAAATGGTGAATTTGCATTGCTGAAAACCTGGCAGATGATTGAATACTAAGATGTATGAGTCCTAGAGAATTTTAAAGAAGTAAATTGCATATATATGTATATATATTACTCTCAAGGAGCTCATAGTATAATTTTTTTAAAGGACATCTTCCCAAATAATCACAAAAATTATCTGTAAGGAGTCTCATATTTGAGAGGCAAATGGAGCGCTAAAGGGGCTAGGATAATGAGCAGAGCACATCCACCTGGCATGCAAGACAGATATTTCGAGGCATTGGGCCTGGCCTGCAATAGGAAGTTATGATTTTGGTAAATGAAGACAATTAGAGAAAATATTTCATTTGACAAAGGAATTATATGAACATCACGCTGACAAGGGAAGTATTGACTATATTCTGAGAGTAATCAATTGATTGTCAGGCAAATGCTTAAGGTAAGTTTAGAAAGAGAGCGGGAGAGATTTTTGGAGATATAGATTAGGACCAAAATATAGAAGGCAGACTAAAAAGTTTGGGTTGGGTCTGCAGGCAACAGGAAACCAGAGAATGAACTCAGTGTGTGTCCATTTGTCCCAGTACTTTTCAGAAGTCTCCCATGTTCTTAGTCTCCAGGTTGACAGATTCAGCCTCAGTCTCCCAGAAATGTAACTTTCTTGGCATACTGAGATAAGGCTTTACATAACTACTCACCACAGCCTCAACATTGTCCTCCTCATTTTCAGTGAAACACTGATTAAAACTGATGAGTAATATTGATACTGACATAGGCAAATGAAAGAACATTGCTCCTCTATGTCAATTTTCCTGAGGGCCACCAGAAGGACACCCTAGTTGAATTGATTTTGTTTTCTTTATTCTTTCTTGATCTTTTCTGTTTTGGTTATTTTACCTGATATCAATTATTAGCTTATAATAAATATGTATATAATTGACTCTTATCTGTTTGGCTGTTTTTCCAGCCAGTGCTGTTAACCCTTTTTGTCTTTGCTTTTCATGTCTCTCTTTTTCTTGCCTTTTCTTCCCCTCTTGGAGTTTTGAATACCCTATTTATGCTATCACTGACATTAGTCACTGGTCTTTGAGAACATGTTTTTCTTTAAGGTTGAAAAATGTACCAATCACTTTTATTTTCTGTAATTTTTGAATCTTGGATTAAATCTTGTTCTCTGCCTGGTTAGAGAGCTTTTTATTTATTTTTTGGTTTGGTGCTGTTCAAGTTGATTGAGGCTATTATATAAGTGGGCACTTTCTTTAAAAATGAAAAGTAGTATAACTTTCTGAAATCACCATAGTAACTTGGAAAATTATAATTCACCTAAATGAGAATAACAGCACATTCACTTTTACATTGTCTTGAGCTTCTGTACTGGTTGTTTATTGGATTTCATCTCTCAGTTACATCCTATCATCTCTATTGCTCCTGTCTTGTGCCAACTTCCAGTTTTCCCCAATTTTCTTTCACTGAATTCCTTTGAAGCCACGTCTTCCAGCACTGGTTAGGAAAATGCCAAATTCCATATAAAATGTGCAGTCTCCAGGTGTTCTGACAATGGTGCCAGAAAGGACCTACAAGTGAACTATATCAATGCACAATCTTCTTCCCAATTCTATATATCCCTTACTGCAACTTCAGTATAGCTCTATTTATTCATAAAGCCTTGTATGATTCTTTTAAGATATTCACCATAACCTGTCTTCTTTCTTTAGAAATAAGTGGTTCAAATTTACTCTATGAAACAATGATTTGCAAAATTCATATAAGTTAGGCACTTCTGCAAGAACTTAGGATGAACAAAATGAAGATCTCTGCTCTCATGGAACTTACATGCTAGCAGGGAAAGACACATAATTAGGAGAAGATATGATAATTCAGTCAATTATTTATTATGTTAGATTATAAAAAGTATGAGAAGAAATAAAAAGACAAATTGGGTCTGGATAAGGATTGAAGGAACCAAGATTTGTTAATTGTGTGTATATGTGTATATATACACATATATATATATGTGATTCCCTCCAGGCAACTTATTTGACAAGTGATTCCAAGGAACAGAAATGGGAAGGGAAAGACAGACACAGAAGGATAGAAATTCAACTGCCAGTCCCTATCAATCTTTTTGTCCACACAAAGGATGGATTAAAAGTATTCTTACCCACTGACTTCCATCACCCATTGCAAAGGAGTAGTCTGTGAAATGCAACATCCTGAATTTTCAAATTTGCACACAGGCAATTGAGTTGGGATTTGATGGCAATTCATGATGAAGCGGAGGACAACCATCATAGTAGAAAGTTCCACATACAACGTGCTGTCAGTATACAATTGTACATGGTTAGTTGCCACAGCAATAGCTGAGCAGAAGTCGGGGAGTGGCAAGAGAATCTCAGGGCATGCCCAAAATACAAAAATTGTGAAGGTTGTCATAGAAATATTGTGGTTTTCATGGGTGACATTGAATGGTGAGATTTGATCAAAGGCTTCCATTGGAGAAAAGTGTTATGTGAATATACGGAGGGAAAACATTCTAATAAACAATAACAGACTGCAAAGTTTTAACTTGTTTGAGCAATAGCAATGTGGTCGGACTTGTGTGATCAAGTGGGATAGGGTCAGATTATATAGAAATCTGTTAGCTAGGTCATTGCAAGGATTTAGATATTTATTCTGAGTGAAATGGGAAACCATTTAAAGCTTTTACACAAAGCATAACTTGAGTTTGATTATTTCTTTCAAAAAATTAAACTTCGTATTTTGAGATAATAGGGAGATTTACATGTATTTATATGAGATAATACAGAAAGACCCTGTATTTCCTTCCCTGGATTCTTCCAGTGTTAATATCCTGCAAAACAACAGTATAAATCACAAAATCTAACATGACATCACTGATCGTATTCATAGTTTTCATCCTATTCTCTTAGTTTTATTGTATTCAATTTTGTGTATGTGAGTGTGTACTAGTATGTTTAGTTTTGTGCAGTGTTATCACATGTGTAGGTGTGTGTATTCCACCACAGCCAAAATACAGAAAAGGTCCATCACTACAAGAACCTATTGTAGTATCCTTTCATAATCACACCAGTCCTCATT
This sequence comes from Carlito syrichta, assembly GCF_000164805.1. Classification (NCBI taxonomy): domain Eukaryota; kingdom Metazoa; phylum Chordata; class Mammalia; order Primates; family Tarsiidae; genus Carlito; species Carlito syrichta. Next base: position 52,015 of record NW_007234450.1, on the reverse strand, counting down.
ATGCCTCACCCACCCTGCTTCCTAACCCCTGGCACCCACTGATCTGTTCTCCCTTCCTATCATTTTGTCACTTCAAAGATGTTGAATACTTGGAATCATACAGAATGCAAATTTTTCAGACTGGAATTTTTTTTTTTTTACTCCGTATAATTTTCTTGAGATCCATCCAAGTTGCCACCTGTATCAGTAGTTCATTTCTTTTTATTGATGAGTTTCATTCCATTTGGTGGATAAACACCCCCAGGTTGTTTAATCCCTCACCCATTCTAGGCTACCTGAGTGGTTTCCAGCTTTCAGCTCTATCAACAAAGCTGCTATTTCACATTCATTTACAGACGTGGATGTGAACATGAATTTTAATTTCTTTGGGATAAAGGCCCAAGAGTGCCATTGCTTGGCCATATGGTTAAGGACATGTTTAATTTTATAAGAAACTGTCAAACTGTTTTCAGAGTAGCTGTACCATTTTATATTACTGCTGTCAATTTATGAGTGACAGTTTCTCAGCAGCATGTGGTGTTATCACTGGCTTTTTCAAGCCAGTTTGATAGGCTAATAATATGTCATTGTGTTTTTTTAAAAAACAGGATTATTGAGCTATAATTCACATGCTATCAGCTTCACTCAAAGTGGCAATTCAGTGGTTTTTCGTATATTCAAAGAGTAGTGTAATCATCATCACAGTCTAAATTTAGATCATTTTTGCCACCCCACAAAGAAACTGCATACTCTTCAGCAGTCCCTCTGTTTTCTCTAATGGGAGAAGAGAGTCTCTAGCTGGACTTGCAAAGAAACATTTGCTTGTCCCCAGCAAGATCCCTTTAACTGGTGAATCTCCCACTGGTGTCTCCTAGCAGGAAATGGGTGTTTTAAACTCAGTGGAAGATAGTGCGTATACTTAGTAATGCAGCATTCCCCTGGTATTGTAGGGAGTACTCTTGTTTAATCCTGGAAAGAAATGAGCATACCCAGTCTTCCTTCTTTGCTAGGTTTAATGAAAGGTTCTACAAATACTGAATTTGGGTATCCTTCTGAGTTGAGAGAAAGTATTAGACATACAAGGCAAGGAGACCTTGTAGGTACGTTGCTCCTTCAGTCTTGGAGTTCCTAATTAGATTGCGTTTCTCTTTTAACCTTTCAATTTTAATGTTTAGATGCTTCTTGTGCCATTTTTAGGGTCCATAACTGGACTAGTGGGGAAAGACAGAGAAAAGGTTCTATCCCGTATTTTCTGGACATTTTAACTTACTGTTTTCTAAATGATCACTATGGCTGCCATGTTGAAGTATACCATAGGAGACAAGGTAGAAACCCCTAAACTATCAGGTACTTGCACAAATAAAAATAAGAGATGAAAGTAGCTTGGAAATAGGTGAGAGCAGTGGAGGTATTAAAATGGTCAGATGCTGAGTATCTTTTAAAACTGAAGTCAAGAAAATTGTCCAAATGATTGGATACATATCCACAATGTGGATGCATTTTTGTGAAAAAAAGGTTAAGAATCAAAATATGATTTCAAGATTTTTCCCACTAAGTAAATAAAAGGTTGAAATTATACCATTAATTAATAAATTAATTAGGAAGGGCATTAGTATGGAAGTGGAATCAGGAATTCGATCATGGACATGTTAATATTGTGTGTACATGGGACATGCATATGGAGATATCAAGATGGAAATGGGTTTGAGTTCAAAACATTTAGGACAGATACCACACTATTTTACTCAATACTTTCTTCCCTCTAAAGTCTCAATGCATGTATTCTCTCTCTAAAATAAAATATTTTCAAGCTGGACTTGGTGGCTCAGCCTGTAATCCCGCGCCTTTGGGAGGCTGAGGTGAGTGGACTGTCTGAGCCCGCAGGTTCGAGACCCGCCTGGCCAGCTTGGCAAGACCTCATCTCTACAATAAATCAAAAATTAGCCAGGCGTGGTACCGTGCGCCTGTAGTTCCAGCTACTTGGAAAGCTGAGGCGGAAGGATTGACGGAGCCCAGCAGGTCGAGGCTGCGGTGGCCGGGAGCGGCCACTGCACTCCAGTCTGAGTGACAGAGTGAGACTCCAACTCGAAAAAAAAACAAATAAAATAAAATATTTTCATATTCATGGAGATATAAAACATAACTTTATTTTTGTTACCTAAGAAACATAACTAGTCTGCCCCAAAACAAAGACATTTCCATCAATAATGAAAAGGTCTGTCAGAAATTTGTTTAAAGCTTTAAATCTTACAGTCTTCTCTGAGTTATCAAAAAATCTATTTATTACTTAGAATTTGAGATTCAAGTATAGTTTATTCATTCTGGAGGCTGCAAGAACTGATGATCATTTCTTCATTGCCTAATGACAAGGCAATTAGAACTTTAATAAAATTAGTAAATTTTTTTGAGGCGGCATGTTCCTTAATGATGAGGTCAGAACCAGAATTCTTGATATTCCAAATTTCCTCCATACCAGGCAGTTTTGAAGAATCTAGGTAAAATGCCAAAAAGCATTTTACTATTATCAGCATGCTTTGTTCCTGGGGGAAAACATGATTGTATTGTTTAGAAAAAATATGTTATGAAAAGAATGAACTGTGTCATATTCATACATTTCATTCACCAGTGTATACCTTAAAATCCTTGGTCATAGCTCTTACCTTTGAGGTCTTCATAGTGTGATGTTGAATATCAATAAGATTAAATAGCAACATGTAAATTATACAAGCTATTCAAACAATACCATTGCATTTATTTGGTGCATAAATGAAAATTAAATTAATTTTTTAAAATATGCAATTTTTGAAAGATAAAATATAAATAGACAATTGTGGGTATGACTCTACTTTCTTATACCAGCATAATAACAGGATTCTATTATATTATTTAATCGCAAGGTCAATGATAATGAAACCTCAAATTAAAATATTTTGGGATTATAATAGATTGTATTCACCACAACCACCACCCTGAAACAAACAAAACAATGAAAAAGAAAATAAAAAGCGAGTTGAATGTAAATTAAATAAATTTTACTCAAAACAAAGCAACTTGCACACATGTGTTTATCTCCTCTCCTTCAGAAAACATCATTAAATTTTTCAGAAATGAATATAAAAAGTCCACAAGGTCAAAGGAAAACACCTTAATAAAAAATTTAAAGGTTTTGGTAAAAGAATAATTAAGTAATGTGCAAAATTGAACAATTCATTATTTGTAGAAAGTGATGCCAGAAATAAGCAAGTACATTTTCACAGCCAAGCCTAGAAAACCTTAAGAATTGAAGGAACTAGTTAGCTCTCAAAAAACAGGTGTTTGAGGTAATAAAAGGGATACAGAAAGGATATAGTGGTTGAAAGTCTGAGTCTGAAGCATTTCTATCCTTAATTCCCTGACTCCCTCGCATCCCTTACCACTTCTCCCCACACAGAAGTATAGTCACATGGGAAGTCTGCTCCTCCCCACATTGACTAGTGGGAAAATTATTCTTTGAATGAATTGACTGGGGAGGATCTCAATCTTATGGCTATAGGCAAGGCAATAGGAAAAAGTGAAGAACTTTCTTAAAATAAGGAGATTTAAGAAAAATCTCAAAAAAATGGGGGGGGGGGGGGTGTGAAGAAAAATCTCCTACTTGAGTGCTAAAAATCCCAGACCTGTTTCTTTGCACAATGATCAGGCAAAAAAGCTGGATGATGCTTTCTTGAAGAAAACAAACCTTTTACAGTGATTATTGAAGTTTCTGTAGCAAAATAACTAGGACTCTGACAGAGTGACTTGCCATTTGGCAAGTCCTACACATGCACACAGTTTCCAATCAGCATTTCCAGGGAATCATTCCTAAATAAGAGTGATTTAACATTTGAAAAAATTTTAGTGTAACAGGCATAAATTATAGCAAACCACAGGAAAAAATATGTGGAGGAACTACAAAAAGAAACAATTTTAAATGATCATTATAACATTCTAGTAGATAAGAAGATCTTGTACCTAAAGAAATAATGATATTAAAAATGATTTAAGAAACAAGTTCTTTGGAAATTCGAAACATAAAAACAAATGAAAATATGATAACATAGTTAGACCAGTGCATATTGCATATTAAATAGAGACTAAGGTGAGCCATATCATCGAAGAGAGGAAGAAATCAATTTTGTTTGATTAGATCAAAGAAACTTCATAAAGAAGACAATAACGGGAATGGGCTTTAAAGAATGAAATGGTGTTTACCAAGCAGAAAAATGGTAATGAGTGTTTTGGTGGTTACTCAAAAACATGCATGGACACAGTGTGAAATATTCAGGAAATATAAATACGCTGCCTTGAATAAATGATGTGTGCTCACGGAAAAGCAAAAGGCTAATTAAGAAATGACCAGTTTATGGATTTAAAATATAATTACAATTATTTTCACCATGCAGTATTTACTCTTCAAATGTGTCATTAAAAATAATGGGGTGTGAGAAACACTTCTAGGTTTATGATATTGGAGAAGACCTGATTGTATTTATTATAAAGCTTGCTTCTGAGGTAGAAAGATGTGTCTTGAGATTAAGTAGTAAATTTTGATATTTCTCAAAATTAAGGCATTATTTCTCTTGTTTTCTTATATCAGCATTATGACAGTGACCTAATTATTTCTTTAAATATTATTGAACATATAAGGAAATAACCCCAACCAAGAGCATCAATTAATCCATGTATATGTTATGTTGTTATGCGTGTGAAGAGAGCTAACTTTATTTTTATTTTTGTAACTTTTAAATTTTTTTATTTTAAAGATGTGGGGCACAATTCAGGGTTAGCTATACAAATGTTCATGATGCAGGTACTCTTGTTGATGAGCTGTATCCCCTCCCTTGGCAGTTTCCCACTATTACCAATCCCTTTCTTATAGTATTATGATAATTGTTCAAGGTCCGCTTATGAGAACTAACTTTAAATGTACCTGTGCCACTTGTTTTCTTAGGTGTGAGGAAAATGTTGAAAACATCCTACGTATTTTTGAAATTCTATCAACTTACCTCACAAATCTACAGAAAATAGAAAGCTTTGCAATTCTTGGTATGCTGAGGAATGAGATCAGCCTAGTCATGTGATGCACAAATAATTTTTCTCCTGCTGGTGAATGCTGACAAAAAAGACATTTAAATTACAGAGTATGCATTTTGTAATTTAGGAGTATATTGAATCACATTTATTATTTATTGTGTATCTTAAACATAAAATTACCAAAAAAATTACTCTTTAGTTTAAATTACACTGAAAATTGTTCCCAGTAGTGTGATACAGCAATCTCCAAAATATGATACAAATCTCATTTTTCATGAACAAATAAAGTTTTGGGATTTTTTTTGCTAACCTACTATTAGTGAAACAACCTACCCCAAAGCTGTATTAGAGCTTTTTGTATTCTGGCACAATTTTTAGTTTACATTTCCTTTTATTGTCTCTCTCCACTCCCATCAAATTCTAACCAATTGCTTGAAATCACATAAGCATTTATCCTTTTTTATTATCTTTATTTTCAATAAATTTGCCTATAAGTATTTGCATCTTGCCGAAATAAAATTTTGATCTGTAATATATGGCTACATTTTACAGTATCAACTGTCCTAAAAATAGCAAAGCTACCCATTGCACCTGTGGACAATTTTTATTTTAACACCACTACCTATGTTTCTGAAAATAGTTATTTTCAAAGTCAATGAAAATATCAAGATGTCCTTTCCAAGTGACTTTGATTGCAAACATGTTTCTCCTTAATATCATTCACCAACAGAGGTTATGATTAAATTATTTAAATAAGGACTTCACATAGAAAAAAAAAATCAGAAATTTTGTCAGTGTCTCTTTATTTTAAAAATATTTAATGCTAAAAAAAATAAGTACTTGGCCAGGCTCGGTGGCTCAGTCTGTAATACCAGCACTTTGAGAGGCCAAATTGAGGGGATTGTCTGAGCCCGCGGGTTCTAGACCTACCTGGGCAACTTGGCGAGACCTCAAACTCTACAATAAATCAAAAATTTGCTGGGCGTGGCAGTGTCTGCTTGTAGTTCGTCTACTTTGAAGGCTGAGGTGGAAGGATCGCTGGAGCCCAGCAGGTTGAGGCTGCAGTGGCCGGGAGTGTGCCACTGCACTCCAGCCAGGGTGACAGAGTGGGACTCCAACTCAAAAAATAATAATAATAATTACTTAAAAGTACTGTGAATTTTTGATACCTATATAGTTTATACTGTCTTATTTTACCATGAAATACTTTTAATCCTAAAATAGTTATTCCCTAAAAAAATAAATGGTATGTAGAGAATAAATGTTAGCATGACTTTACTGTTAGATTTATGTTTCCTAACTTTAAAAGCTTAATTAAGTTTTTATAGATTACTGTGGGGACATTATAATTTAAAATATTTCTTTGAATGACTTTGATTTATAGACATTGGTTGGAAGCTAAAATGAGGCTGCATAAGGAAGAACAATTCACTTGAGCATCTGGTCATCTAATTCTATTCATGTTTTAGTACTTTTAATTTCAACCTAATAGTGTGAAAGGGAATTTGGATAAGCTGCTTCGATGTTAGATTTTGCTTATTTGGACAAAGGAATGGATAGCTCCTCTGCCTGAGAAATGTGAGGATGGTTCATTTTTGGAGACACAAAAACGTATATGAGGCTTATTTAATCTGATTAAATTCTATACATTAGAAAAAATATCACACAAGTCATACTTGTGATATGCATTTCTCCTGTCAATTCCTATTCCTGAAGACGAATATTGGTTAACTTTCAAATACTCCAGCTGTTGTTTTATAAGAGAGCCAATGGCATGGTTTCCAACAGAACTGTGCTTTCCAATTTATTTTCATATTTTATATTCTCTCATTAAGAAACAATGGCCTAAGAAGACATTGCTGATGCAATATTATTCTGCATACATTGCGCTTGTGAAGTAAGACTTTATTCAAAATTTGATTTGCTACTACTTCAATTTTATCTTGTGTAAATAATGTATTGGAAAGTGAACAAATATCATAAAGCATATTTGAAAGAGTCCTGAAATAACAGGAGATTTAGGATTTAATATAGCCCTAAAAAAGTTGGTCATTTCATAACTTTGATCAAAGAGAAATAATATTTATGAAATGCCCTTTACATGCTACATACTATGCAAGTAGATTTTATACTTTAAATTATAAATTCATTTAAGTCCAGGACCATAAATTATTTTCATGTGACAATACATTGCAGTGGATTACATGTATTAATGAGAATAAGAGTCTTTTAGTCTAAGCAAACATGACTATTTCCCCGTTGTTAGCTTGCAATAGTGAACACCAATAGAGAATTTCTGTGAAATCATATGAAAATTTTAAATAAATTCCACAAAAAGCAGAATATAAATATTTCTTGTTTTTTATTAGAATCACAAACAAACTGAAATCAGGTACTTAAAAATTTTAACTTTGATATTTCCACAAAACCTAATGTTTTCTTAGACTATGGCAAACAATGGTGTGTTTTAATTTGTGAGCTACATTTTCTACTTATAGCTGAACAGGATGACTATCTGATCTGTATTAAACTGATTATAATATTTCTCCATGTACTTGTAATTTTGTAAAAAAAAAAATTAATACAGTCTTTGTTGATTGCTTAAATGAGAAAACTTTGGGGCAGCTTCTTTCCAACTACTGAGAGAAATTTTTAGGGTCAGTCAATTGATAGGATAAATGAGTATTTCATTGTTATTGTCTTACCTTTTTTTTTTTCTTTTTAGAAACAGACTTTTCCGAACATCACAACTTAACTAATCACATATATAAACCTGGCCATGAGTATAGATTTTACATCTAATCCACTGGTTTTCAATCTTTGCTGTAAATTAGGATTACCTGCTGATCTTTAAAAAGTATTAGTATTTGGGCAGCACCTCTGATCAAGCTTAATCTCTGAGGGAACTATACAGATATTAGTAAATTTAAAAGTCTGTTCAGGTGATTCATAATTGAGTACAGATTTTCTAGCTACTGATCCAATGATCATTTGAAGTGTACATAGACAGTGTGTGTAACCTTTGTTGTGTTACCAAGCACTATGTGGGCCTTTTCAGGAAGATGCAAGAAATCACATGGACTAAAAGGAAAGAATGAGCCAGAATACAAAGTGTGACTATTAAGTTCATGAACTCATCCTAGAAAAAGAGCTACACACCTCACTGCTGAATATCACTATGGTCACCTTCAAAGTACTCCACTTGGGAAGCTATGCACCAATGTCAGCACCTAGTACACTCGTTAAAGCAATTTTGGAACCCTTTCTGGAATGGCCATCAGAGTTACGATCATGAGAATGTTGGAGTTTGAATTAGAACAAACAAACATTAATTTACTTGTTAAACTTAGCAAAAGTGGAAGTGCAATCAGTGACGTGTTAGTCCAAGTTTATGGGGATAATGCAATGAAGAAAGCAGTGTACAAATGGATCAAACATTTTTCTGAGAGGAGAGAAAGTGTCACCGATGAAGAGCAGTCAGGACAACCAGTAATGAGCAGAGCTGACATAAACATGGCAAAAATTCATTGAATTGGGCATCAAAATCATCAGCTGACTGTGAGAAGCATAGCAGACCAAATAAACTTTGAAAGAGAATCAGTTTAGAAAATCTTAACTGAAAATCTTGGCATGAGAAAGGTGCGTACAAAAATGGTCCCGAAGGAGCTCTTGCATTTCAACATAGCACTGTCTGTGAAAGAGTTTTTAGTCAGTAAACAAATAACTGTATTGGAACACTCTCCTTACTTATCTGGTCTGGCCCCTAATGACTTTTTTCTTTACCCGAAGATAAGGGAAATATTGAAAGGAAGACATTTAGATGACATTCAGGGCATCAAGAGTAACAGGACAATAGCTTTGATGGCCATTCCAGGAAAAAAGTCCCAAAATTGCTTTAATGGGTGAACTAGATACTGGAATTGGTGAAACTTTCCAAGGGGAGTATTTCGATGGTGACCGTAGTGATATTTAGCAATGAGGTATGTTGCACTTTTCTTACGAAGAGTTCACAAACTTGTCAGACCTCATATAAATCTAGCAAGCAGCTAAAGAGATGCACAAGAATCACTCACTAAGAAAGGAGGAAAACCAAGGGAGAAGTTAAGTGTAAAAGGTAGAGTTGGTTTTACTGTGGTTTAAGATAAAATAAATTACAGCACGTTTCTATACTGATGGAACTAATTCAGGAAACAGAAAACAATCTGACTATGCAAGTAGTACCTCTCTCAAACTTGGAAAAGAGGTTCTTTGTCTTGAGCCTTGAACTTTAAAGAGCTTTCCAGATCCATGTTACCACCACACAGACACAAAAGAGATTCAGAAGCATCTGAGTACATCTGTCCCTCAGGTGGGAACCGAACACCAGTGTGGAAGAGTCCAGGATCACAATGCACTCATCCATCGTAACATGGGAAGAGTCCAGGATCACAATGCACTTATCCATTATAACATGGGGAAAATAGAATATGTGGGTAAATAGGCAGATAGGTTAACAGATTCCGTTCCTTCTGAATTTTCCAAATGAAATAACAATTATTTAATTAATTTATAACTAAGGAAGAAAATATTCACTTGTTCTTTCAAAAGCTTTATTAACAAATTAAAAATTGCTTCTAATTTCCACTCTGTTTTATTGTGTAATCATGTAGAAAATAAAGAAGAATGACTCCACAATTGCATAGGTGTTTTGAAGAAGTGAAACTGAAGAATATAGGGCCCCACAGATTGGGGTTTGCCAAAATGGTATGACTGGTGAGCATCATCCTCTCCTAAGTGTCTCTCCAGCTGGCACTTCACAGGTGATGCTTGGCCTTATCTGATACTCATTTATATCATAATAATTGAACTTCATTTAAAAAGTGAATACTGAAAGAAATGGCATATAACTATCACAAAGCAAGCCCAATTTAGTTTGGCAAGATTATCAGATTAGTAGTGCTCCAGTGAGGATAGAATTCTAGAAGGAAGAGAGACTCTAAAGATTGAATTATAAGAATACCACTAAAGAGGCATCAGCATCACCATCACAGTCATCATCATCATCAGGAGGAAGAGAATCAAAGTCAGATGGGGGGGAGAAAAGGAAGAAAGAAGGCCGGATTGCTGCTCTCTTTTCCTTCCATAACCTCCTCTCTGCAGTGTTATTTGAGGGAACAATACGCTTATTTTGTGTGTGAGCAGGTACGTGGTTGAACCTACCTGTCAGAGTGGTTTACTCACCATAACAACGCAGCAGTTGACATTCTCTGGATAATTATTTTGTACCAGAGTGCGATATTGAAACGCTAGTATACATGATCTCATTCGATTTTCATTCCACAATTACGTTTTGGGTACTGTTATAATACCTGTTTTCTAAAAGGGAGTAGACAGTTGATTTGCTTTTTCAAAGTTACAGAGTTGTGGAAACACAGTGTATAATATTAGTAATTAATAGTTAGTGAAATATCTCCAGGCAAGAATAGGATGACATTCCAAGCTTTTTAACCCTATCCTAACCCTAAAGCTAATTTACAAAAAGAGAGCTTGTGAGAAAAAAAAGTAAATGACAGCTAGATTTTTTTGAAGGAGAAATTCTAAAACGGACATAAAAATATACTAAATACAAAATAAGGTGGGTGAAATGCTGAAGATAAATTCTGCCTACTTTAGTTTTTGCTTGGGACCAGAAATTGTACTTATAATTTTAATCAGAAGCACTCATGAAAAGTGTTAATCATGTTTATTAAAATTTATTCATCTGGTGAAATCTTCCAGTACTGGGAAAAAATGAGAGTTGCTTAGAAATTACAATTGGGAACAATGAAATTGAAATAGACTATTTTAAAGAATAATCACTTATGATAATTGAGTGTAACACAATAGATTCTATCAGCAAGCATAATCATAGTAATGTTATTATTTACTGTTTATCTTCTCTGAAGTGCTTGTCTCATGAAAATTAAAAATAAAAAATAGGGGAGCCAAGAGGGCAGCAGAGTTGGTGTAGAAGTCTGGTCTGGGTGTGAAGCTGGACATCAAGGTCTACCGGAATTCGTCCCAGCCACCAATCACGGTTACAGAGCAACTGATTGGAAATTAGGCCAGTCCTATCTAATTAGATGACTCCGAATCACTTCAAAAGGAAAGATCGCCTATATCAAACTCGAGGCACCAGCAGAACAATATCCTGATATTGCTGTGGGGACAGTGACAGATTCCCACCTACTTTGTAATCTGGAACCAGGATGATACTGGGCTCAGTGGTTTCCCTGGCATTGGCTTCACAGATAGGGGCTATGCCTTTGACTTTAATGCCTCCTTGCAAGGTCACTTCAAGTGGATAAAGCTGGAAATTGAGATTCTCAAAGAACCTGAAGAAATGGATACTTGTCCCAAGTTGGATCTGGGCTTCAAGGAAGGAGAGACCATCAAGTTGAGCACTGGGAACATCACAGCCAAGAAAGGAGGTGCTTCTAAGCACAGGACTGCAGGGGCTAGGGATCTAAGTTTACTCCTACTCTCCCCCCAACACCCACACACTACCCACCCCCACCCCTAGGCAAAGTCACTATTCCCACCACTGTCCTCCTCAGTAGCCGTTGGCACTCATGCCAATCACCATCCATTCCAAAAGCTAATTGTGGAGGTAGTGATGCAGATAAGATTTTGGATTTGGATTCTCCTGCTCCTGTCAAGGCACCAGCACCAGCTCCACTTTCTGCAAGCAATGTTTTGTAGGGAGACTTTAGTACTGTAACCAGCTCTGTTCCAAACCAGGCACCACAGCCATCCAACTGGGTCCAGTTCTGAATGGCACTTGCAAAACGTTAAGTGCAGACTAGTGGAATAAAAATGACCTTGAGGGCATCAATCTGTGAGGAAAGTAAGGAATGCCTTCCCTCCTCAGAACCAAAGTGACTGGACAATCTTTTCCATAACTTGTCCATGGCACTCAAACTGGTTTATGTCACTCCCCTGTACCATTACTTGCTGTACAGCCAAGAGTGTGTGTCTGTTATCTCCTGCTTACCACCAAGGCAGGGGCCTAGTGGATTTCATTATACTTGTGACTGAAGATGCAGAGCTCAAAAGGCCAGTGTGTTTTGAGGAGAAATGACCTCCAACATCTGTAAAATTTATCTCCATAATTTTTTTAAATCCTTTATTTCAAAATCATCTCATGATCCTTGCATGCTTCTTTGTGAAGTCCCATTTAGCAATTTCAGGGGAGAGAAAAAGCCTTGAAACTTCCATCTCCACCAATTCAAAACTCTAACTATGGACAGGCTGACTTCAATGTTTACAAATTCAGAATTTTGATGGGGTAGGGATGGAGAAAGACCTGTTTCCCGGGTCTCTGCTCTGTATCCTTCCTTAAGCTCACTTTATCCAGTGAATATCCAGTGCTGGGTGCAGCTCCATCACCCTCTTGTGTGTAAACTTGTCTCTTCTAATGATAAGAGGGTTGTGTCAGCGGCATCTCCACTATTCTTTTCTTTTTGTTGAAGAGTGCAACATCTTTGACCGTGGGTGTCTCTGTGGTGGAGGAGGTTGAAGAGGCTGTGCTTTTCAGTTGTATTATGTAGAAGTGTTTAATTTCCTGCAACTTCATCTAGTTGCTGCATTTGAAGTCCGACATTAATTTGCATTTGCCCTGTTATTTGACCTCAAGTTGACGGGTTTAGAGTTTTTAACCTGATCTATAGAGCAGAGAGGTTGAAAGCACTTAACTATTGTTCAGTGCACACATTGCCTTGCTGTCTCGGTATCTGGACCTCTTTCTGTAAGCATTTGTTTTTCAGTTACTCTAGCTCTTCAGTAGAAAACTGCTAGTATGTGTATTATCATTTTGGGGGGAAATTGGAGAGTTACGGTTTGCCTGTGGCAGGTTTTGTCCAAGGCTTTGATATCCATCACTAGGGTATCACGGAAGCAAGTTGTTTGCTCACCACTTCCTTTCCCTCTGCCTGCCATTTCTTTTACAATGCTGTGAAGAAGTTCTGCTTCTCAAATGAATGGATACTATCTCTTTTGTTTGTTAATGGGCAGTTCTGAGGATAAAAATGGAAGGACATAATTTCTTCCACAGCACTTATTTGGATGTATACAGTCTGCCTAAAGGGAGTCCTTATATTTCACTTCAAAATATGTTTCCTGGATTTTTTTCTTTATGTTTTTCAAACTTTGGGTTCATTTTTTTCATTGCCTCCTCTTCCAGACAGCTCTATTCTTGCAGAGTCATGGCAGGACTTATTAAAATTCCAATAGAAAACACTAAAAAAAAAAAAATCTGTAGAATCACTAGCGACTAAATACTGGGAACCTATTTTCTCAATCTTATTCTATGTTGTGTCCTTCATATTCTCAAGATTGTAATATATTATGTATTTGAACTCCTGAAAGATTGAACATTTTAAAGATATATGTATATAAAGCATATGTTGTATTGGTGTAATAATGATAATTAAAAATATGAATAAATACATAAACAAGTAAATATAGTCTGGAATTATGGACTGAATTTGCAGATTAGCTGTTACCTATCTGGTCTGTAAAATTATAGATTATACACTGTCCAAGGTGCATTTCAGTTTACAAATTACAGCAAAAATGACAAATTTCTGATGCCTGCAAATTCAGTTATTTCTCACATGAAGTTTACTGTTTCAAAGAAAAATATTAATAAGAAGACTGTAATAAGTATGACATTTTTAATTATTATTATTCATAAATGTATACTACATATATAATAATTTATATTAAATTAAATACTTCTTTCTAGTCCTGTAACAAGATGACACATAGCACGATATATGATATTAAAGTTAGTGCCCTCAAAAAAGAGCATAGTCAAATAAATATTGAAAATATTAGGGAAATTCACTTTCATTCATATTATACTTCTTAAATTTAAGTCTGTTTATGTAAGAAAGGGAGTCTTTTTGTGAACTAGGGAAATAAATTATTTTCTATTAAATAATATTTCACTAGCTAAAATTTTCAGTATCAAATTTGCAGGCATGAGAATGTTAAAATATCTAAATGTAAACATCATATGATTCCCTTAAAATAATATGAAAATAATTCTAAGTAAAATAAGATAAAGTTTAACAGGAACAAATGTAATGTCCTCATTGTCTTCTTCTCTGCAATTTCTCACAAGATCCTGAAACATTACCCACTGCTTCTTCATAGTCCTGATAATCATGCATGTACCTTGTGAAAATGGCCTCCTGTCATAGCTGATTATATCAAGAATGGACTGAGGGGCCATTGGAGACAACCAGAGATTCAACCAAAGGTTACAGACATCATTCTAATTAGGTGGTGAACACCGGGCCTGAAATGTCAGAACTTTGGGCCATTTGGGTTATTTTCACTGTAATATTCTTTGGTCAAAGCATGCCAGCAAGTATAAGTATGTGTGATTGCAGAGAGAAGCTGAGAAATTAACCTGCTCAAAAAAATAAGCAAAAACGAGACCATCAGAGATTTACTGCCTAGAAATTTATCAGTTGCTGTGACTCATCTCTCACCATCACTGATCTTTCAGATGAAGGCAGTCAGGATAGCCTTCTATTACTTGCATCTAAGTTTATACTATTTACAAAATTGTTACTTAAAATAAACAGAAGAAACAACAACAGAAATCTAAAGCAAGAACTCACATGTGGCATCAATTGATTTGAATACTCTCTGAAAGACTTGGATAATAAAAGTTGTGAGACAGCATTTAAAAATTTAAAGCAGTTCTAACCTAAGTTACCAGAAGCATAGAGTACTTTAATATGGATATAGATTATGAAAAATATACCTATTTTTAAAAGACTAAGCTAAAGAAATCAAGAATATATTTTACACAAGGTGCAGTGGCTCACTCCTATAAACCCAGCACTTAAGGAGGCAGAGGTGAGAGGATTGCTTGAGTTCAGGAGTTCAAGACCAGCCTGAGTAACTTGGCAAGACCTCATCTCTACAGTAAAAAAAAGTATCAGGCATGGTGGCGCACACCTGTAGTTTCAGCTACTTGGAAAGCTGAGGCAAGAGAATCACCTGAGCCCAGCAGGTTGAGACGGCGGTGACCTTGAGCATCCCACTGCACTCCAGCCTGGGTGATAGAGTAGACTCCTACTCAAAAAAAAAGATGAAGAAGAATAAAGAGGTTTCATACACACACACACACACACACACACACACGTGTATGTATATAATACAGTCACTTAAAGAATGGTAAATGTGTTTATAAATACTAAGTTAATATATTTGAAAATAGAAAAATGAAAATGATTATTAATAAGATAGCAAGGAACATAGACTTATGAAATAGATGAAACAAACACCAAAAAACAATAATATAAAACTAATAATAATTTGTACAATGCAGACACAAATTGTAATCCCTATGATTTTCAGAATAATTATAAAACTGACCATATACCTTTTAAGAACATACAAATATTGTTTGTTCACAGTTGGTCAAATGTTGGTTTACAAAGCAAACCTCAGAAAATTACAAGAAATTGAGGTCATTCGGTGTATGTTTTTTGACATCTGTTGACAAAAGAGAGATCAATGTTTTTAAAAAAAGAAAATCACCTACAGTTTAGAAATGAAGCAACTTATTTCTTAATAAACTAATAGAACAAAATTTTTAAATTTTCAAATAAAATTAGAAGATTTTTTGCACCTAACTGATAAAAAAAATGATATATTGAAACCTGTTAAATGTAGCTAAAGAATTGCTTAAAGGGGAAATCACAGTTTTAAAGATCTCTTGAGAGAAATTTGTAGACAACGTTAGAAAATCTTCAAAGCAGTGATCTAGGATTTCATTTCTAGAAGCACATAAAAGAAAAGTAGAGCAACTTTCAAACAGTAAAAACAAAGTAATAAAGAATAGAAATCAATAAAATAAAAAATACAATAGAGAACAAAAAGCAAGTCAAGCATAGTTTTTTTTTTAAAAGTTTAAACTTGATAAACCTTACCAATACTTTCCAAATCTAAAATAGAAAGAGAACCCCCAAAAGAGAGCATCACTAAGGTACTAAGAAAATATCATGATTCACCTTGAACCAATAATTTTTAAAAGGTAGGTAAAATTAATAAATGCTTTGAAAAACATCAACCGGCAAAAGCATAAATAAAATAATAAAAAATTTGGTACCTGTTAATGAAACTAAATCCGTTATTGAAAGTTTTCTTCAATGAAAAGTTCAAGTCCAAACAACTTAATCAGTGAATTCCACTAAGTATTTTAAAAATAGTAATATCAATTTTTACAAATTCTTACAGAGAATAGGAAAAAAGGGGAACCTTTGCCAACTCATTTTGTGTCACAATTTTAACCTTAAAATTAAATTTTGACAAGGACATAACAATAATTGAAGGTCTATCCTACTCATAAATATAAATGCTATGTCTCTATTCACAGAACTAGGAAAAACAATCCTAAGGTATTTGAAACCAAAAAAGAGCCTGAAATAGTCAAAGAAATTCTAAGTAAAAAGAATAAATGTGGAAGCATCACATTGCTTGACTTCAAATTATATTACAACACTATAGTAACTAAAACATCAAGCTACTGGTACAAAAATAGATCAATGAAACAGGATAGAGAACTCAGAAAAAAGGCCACATACCTACAACCAACTCAACTTCAACAAATCCAGCAAAAATTAACAATGAGAATAGGATATCTTATTCAATAAATGGTGCTAAAAAAAAAATTGACTCTATCCAGATGCAGAATAATGAAACTGGGTCTCTACTTTTAACCATACACAAATATAAACCCAAGATTATTAAAGGCTTAAATATAAGACCTGAAACTAAGAATCCTAGAGGAAAATTTAGAAAAATTATTCTGGATATTGATCTAGACAAAGAATTTATGATGAGAAAAGAGAATGCTCTTACAGTGCTGGTAGGAATGTAAACCACTTTACTCTCTATAGAAAACAGTATGGAGATTCCTCAACAAAAAATAAAACTATCATGCAACCCAGCAATCCCACTACTGGGTATCTACCCATAGAAAAAAAATTATATGTACATAAAAATCCTGCGTTTGTGTGCTCATCACAGCACTATTCACAGTAGCAATGTCATAGAACCAAACTAAGTGCTCATCAATAGTTTGACTAGATAAAGAAAATGTGATACACACACACACACACACACACACACACACACACGCACGCACACACCATGGAATAACATCAGCCATAAAAAGGAATGAAATCATGTTCTTTTCTGCAACATGGATGGAGATGGAAAACATTATTCTAGGTTAACTAACTCAGAAAGAGAAACCAGACACCGCATGTTTTCATTTATATATGGTAGCTTAATGGACATTAAGATGGAAATAATGGATCCTGGGACACTAAAAACCTTGGAGGCATTGAGGAGGAGTGAGAGCTCAACAGCCACCTATTTGGTACAATGTTCATTATTTGAGGAATGAAGATACCTGAAGCCCAATCTCTACCGGTGGGCAATATGCCTATATAACAAGCATGTACTTATATCCCCTGAATTTAAAATAAAAAATTTAAATTAATAAATTTATATAGGTTAAAAATTTGAAGAAAATATTAGTAAATCAATTCTAGTGATATAGAAAATCAATAATCTATGTTGAGGAATTGGTGTTATTGCAGAAATAAAAGGGTGTTTTAATATTTAAATATCAATTGATGTAATCCACCACATTAACAGGAAGATAAAATAACACACTGTTATCTTAGTAGAAGTACTGCTGTTGGCAAAGCAGTCATTTCAAGGAACATTTTTTAATGTGATAAAAAGGTACCCCAAAAAAGAAAAAGAAAACACTAAGACAATTATTATGCATAATAAAACATTATTGAAATCATCTCCACTTGAGCAGTCTACTTCAAAGAAGATATTCATATGACGGTAAACCTGTGAAAAATAGGACAATCTTAGCCATTTGTTTGGAAATGTAGGTTAAAATAAACATGAAATTTTATCGTTAAAAGTCAGTAAATATGTTTATCAACGCAGAAATGAAGCACCTAGAATTCTCATACACTGCTGGTGCATATGTAAGTTGGTATATTCATTTTCAAAAACAGTTTGACAGTTTGACAGTATTTATTAAATGTGAATCTGAATACCCTGCAATTCTATTTTTAAATATGTTATAACTGTATTTTTTTGAACAACTTTTTAAAAAATAGCATTGAAATATAAAGTTTATCCATTGAGAATGCACAATTTAGGTTTTGGGTTTGGGTTTTTTTTTTTTTTAGTATTTTTTACAGAATTACACAGTCATTACCACAAAATAATTTTAGAACATTTTTGACAGAAAGAGAAGAAAAAAACGAAATAACTCTATTAGCTATTAATGGTGGAATGATTCAATAGCATTATATTCTTAAATTAAATACTATTCAGCAGTAACAATGAATTAACTACACTTACATAGTGATTAGTGATTTTCACAAACATTAACAAAGAAACCAAACACTGTGTGATTCCACTTACATGAATTAAAAAATGTAAAAACATATCTATCATGTTACAAATCAAGTTAGTGTTTACTTTATAGGGATAGTGAATGGAAAACAGGAATGTTGATGCGATGGATGTTTCAATTTTGTGAAAAATCATTGTGCTGCATAAGTATGATTTATACAAGTTTTGGTGTGTGTACTTCAATACAGCATTTACTTAAAATGAAAGAAGAGATTTACTATTGATTTAATATTATTACTGGCCTTTTCCAGCAATTTTTCATGCCCCAAAGCAAAAACTGATTTCCGAATCCCATAATTCTACACAGTTTCCCCATTTAAATGTTATTTAAATACTAACTACTGAAGTAAGTATAGGCGCTAGTTACAGAATTACAGTTGAAGACTAGAATTTACTTGTGTATGTGTGCACGAGTTTTGTATGAATAGTTTTAATTTTCAAGGTTTCATTGAGCTGTAAAATCAAATATTTTTGTGATATATATATGCATATAATATATTTATTTATTTATTTTTATTTATTTATTTTTTTGAGTTGGAGTCTCACTCTGTCGCCCAGACTGGAGTGCAGTGGCCGCTTCCAGCCACCGCAGCCTCGACCTGCTGGGCTCCGGCGATCCTTCCGCCTCAGCCTTCCAAGTAGCTGGAATTACAGGCTGGAATTACAGTAGCTGATTTTTTGATTTATTGTAGAGATGAGGTCTCGCTGCCCAGGCAGGTCTCGAACCCGCGGGCTCAGGCAATCCACTCACCTCAGCCTCCCAAAGGCGCGGGATTACAGGCTGAGCCACCGAGCCCGGCTTATAATATATTTATTAATGAATTCAGATGGCTAAATATGAAGGGTAAAGACTTCCTTTACTTGAAATTATATAATAATGCTGTCCTCATGAAATGACTTTTGAACATTTGATTAGGCATCTTTTATCACAGGAACTTCTTGAATCCTAATATTTTGAGTGTTGAATTGTCATGCAGAATACTTGAATAGATTTGTCAATGTATTTCCAAAAGCAGTTTTAAATGGAATACATATCAGACAACCCTTTCAGGCCCCCTCCCACTGTGGGAGCTTTTCTGTCCTCTCAATAAATCCTACTTTAAAAATAAATAAGTAAATAAATAAATAAATAAATGGAGTACATATCTTTCTGCTTTCATCGCAATCTAATAAGCACTGGCATTAATGCTCAAGCATTAATCCCATTTTGAATATATTTTCTTGAGTCATTTTTAAAACTCCTGTCACAAAACCTGATGTTCATCATTGTGAATGCTGCCAGGAGAAATATCAGAATCCATTCTTCATGCTTCTTTCTCAAACCTCCAAAGCAAAGGGCCACTTGATTCAATAAACTCCAAGATCCCAATGGGGTCAGGCACAGTGCCAGCATACAGAGAGTTATAAGGCAGTTTCCCTGCCTACAAGAGCTCATAGTCTGTAGACAGAGAAAAAATTATGCAAAAGTATCACAATACAGTTTGATTGACAAAATAATCCTGTATAACATGACACACAGGAACAGGGTTATGGAAGAACATGAGGACAGGGCTCAAGACATACCCCTACTGTTAAACACTTTCATATGTTGTGTTACGGAATATTCACCTATCTTCCTTAAATTGTCTTTAAGCAGTACATGAAAGATCGAGATCTGGTTTTCAAGGAAACAATCAATATGAAATTCTATAAGATTTACTGTGCAGACAGTTAATTGGGGATAAGTCATAGAAATGAATGAGATTGATCAGGAAAAGCCCCCAAGAGAGAACCACAAAAAATACCAGAGTAATTCTTTTCTTTATTTTTCTTTATTTTTGAAGTTTGGGTCTTAACTCTGTCACCCAGGTTGGAGTGCAGAGGGCAGTGGCATGATCACAATGATCACGACTCACCCCAGCCTCGACCTCTTGGGCTCAGGTGATCCTTCAACCTTGGTATCCAGGGTGACTGGGACCGGAGGCATGCACCACCATGCCTGACTATTTTTATGGTTGTCTTTGGTTTTTCATAGAGATGAGATTTCGCTATGCTGCCCAAGCAGGTCTCAAACTCCTGTTCTCAAGCAATCTGACTGCCTCGACCTCCCGAAGTGCTGGTATTACAAGCACAAGCCACTGTGTCCAGCCAAGTAACGGGAGTTCTTAACTGGCCTCCACCCAAGACAGGCAATGCTCTTTTCCATATATGATATATCATGACACAGAGATAAATTTACTAGTAGGTAGAATTCCTGTTCATCAAAGATCACTCTGATGTATGTAGTTCTGTTTTGCATTTGTTAAATGAATAGAAAACTTGGAATTTTGGCTTTCCTTCACCTATACATGGATCCATTGTTTTCCATTGATACCTTTGGTACTGGTAGGTAGAGAGTGATTCTTTCTTGGTGTTTTCTTAATTTGTTTATTTAAACATGCTTTTATGCACAGAGCATTTGCCAGAAACTCTATAGACGTGATACCACATGCTCTGGGTTGTATTTGTCCTCTCTACATTTTCCTTCTACAAACAGTTCTCTGTTTCATCATGGGTGTAAACCTACCCCAAATCAAAACCAAACAAACAAGCAAACAAAACAACATAACAACTAAACTGTCTTCCCTCATTCTCCAGAACTGCCTTTCTTATAGGATCTACCAATGGGATTCTTGTCAAATGGAAGGAGAAAAGAATGGCTATTTACTTTTCTTACCTTGTGATACCTGTGTCTGTGATAGTGAAAGTGATGAGTGATTTGGGGGATACCCCAGGGGTCTGGGACCTCAGCAGAAGAGGGGCTTCCTGTTCCCTGCTCGCTGAATTTGGTCTTCCAATAGTGACTTTGTTAGAAACTTAAAGCCTAGCAGATTAGTGGTCTACGTGGGCGCCAGGTTTCTATTCGGGTTATAAAAGCTTCACTATCTGTGATAATAACAATCTTTTCTTCTTTACTTCTCTGGTCCTTCCAACATATCTGTAACCAACTCACAAATGAAAATCCCATTGATAAAAAATATCTAGGGGAGTTTTTCCTGACTGGATTCCAGTTGATAAAAGAATGATGCAGCAGAGAAAAATTTATTCCAATCTAGCAATTCTTCATCAGGGACTTAGATGTTAAATTAAACTAGAAAATTCATGTTTTGTATGTGATATGAACTCAATCATTATTATTATCATTGTTGTTATTAGTGTTCACTATATTTGTCATCTATGTTACAGAAAATAGCTGAAAATGACCATTGTTAATTTCTATTTTTAGTTTCTTTTATCTATTATTATTGATCAATATTGAAATTTTTACTATATCCAAATATTATATTTGTAAATTAATTGTTTTTTGAAAATCTTTATAGCTTATATGCCACATATCTTCATAGGACTTCTGGATGTAGAGGTTTTCCAATCTGTGGAGGGATTAAAACTTTTAATCTGAATTATTTTGTTACATTTTTTGCTACAAAGATGAGATTAAAAATCTATCTCTTTATACAGAGCCATATTTCTTTGTATATTTATACAATTAAAATACTCTCTGTAGTTAAAAATTAACATATCTATGTATTAATTCCTTCCTTTCAAGAAATATCAAGGGATATAGTATAATTTATTGTTTTCTATGCATATCAAATAAATGTTTAAATTTCCAGAATTTCTTCCTCAAAATAATTAGTTTAAATTGACTAATCAGTTATCTTCCAATTAATAGTAAGTACAGATATGTATATAGTACAGATAAAATATGTATATAAATTTAGGTGTTCATTTTACTTTGGAATAATTTAAGTGAATAAGAATTTAATATTTCTACTTTCCCAAGACAACAAAAAAAATAATCAAGAAGTAGTATGCTGAAGAAAACACAGAGGAGAACGTTATTGCTCATAAAAAGAGTAATTAAATGACAAAGTCAATATACTTCTCATGATACTACAAAATCGAACTAAGTCTATGCTCCTGCTTAGAAACGTTAAAAAAAAAAAAAAAAGGCAGAGGTCAGATGAAGATTGCTTGCCTTTGTAATATAAATTCAGAGAAACACTAAAATCTAGCCCAGTTTTACTGAATGCATCCCTTGCAAATTTTATAATGGGTTATCTTTAGGGGCCAGGCTACTGGAAGGCATAGTTGATATAACTGCATCAACAGGGTGGGTATTAACTGGAATGCTTAGGTATCTAAAGAAAGAAAAGTTAAACCCGCTGTTCCATATGGTGGGTTGTAGTGAGTGCTTGTTCCTGCCATAAAATATATCTGACCACAAGACTGGAAAGCTAATAAAATGGCCATATGAACCTTCATAAATCAAAACACTTTTATTTCTTTGGCAAGTTTTTTTTTTTTGGTAGAACTACCATAAATGAAATCTATTAAAACCTGGGGCGTATTAATACTGGACCACATACAGTAATGTCAGTTATATAACGAGCAAAAAAAATCCCTCTACTGGTCTAAACATCATATATGCTTATGCAAACATTTTATTACTGAGAATTACCAAATGTGGACATTTATTACTGCAGCTGTAACAAATGAACTAGAAAATACCTTTATAGGCAACTTGCTTAGTTCTCAAACCTAAGACATTTTAGATCTCAAAACAATAAAAAAACCCACCAATGACTAATGCTATTGTACCCTCGAAGGCAGAAAGTGCAGTTTATGGAGGGTGAAATAAGAGTTACTAAATGATGCAGCTCAACTGCTTTTACTACCTAAATGCAAAAGAGCTTGATGGGGAACTCATGAGAAAAAAAATTTGTAGCTTTAAGAGGTTTTCAGGAATTCAAGGGAATAATTTCAATAATGTTTATCCAAATAGGTCATGACATTGCATAAATCAAAATAAGCATTCATATTTTTTTTAATTTTTAGTAAAGTAGAATTAGGTATTCGTTTAAAAAACTTCAGCTTTATATATGTAGTACTTCCAAAGTCCGTGCAAAATGATGCCTTATTACTAATAATTAATATCTAAATTGTGTATCTCCGGGTTTGCTCATAAAATTTCCTTGTTAAGCTAATGGAGTTATCTGACTACATTTATAAAAACAGGAGAGAGTATTTCTTTAAAAAGTTATAAGGGACAGCCAAATTACTATTAAAATACACAGAAGGTTATATCCAATGATATAGTTATTTTATTTAATAGGGTCAAACAGTTATCTCCATGTCCTCTTTTGCTCCATAATTTTAAGAGTTTCACCTACCAGTAATGTATTTATTAAGCTCGTTTGTCATCAAAGAAGCACTATTCTCCACAGATACATTCCCATTATAGAAAGTAGTACTTCTTCCATATCACTGTATCCTTCACAATATGAATAATACACCATTATTATTATTTTCTCTATTTTTCTATTATGTTTTAGTCCATTTGGGCTGCTATATCAAAATATCATAGACTGTGTTGATTGTAAACAACATTTATTTCTCATAGTTTTGGAGTGTGGGAACTCAAGATCAGGGTGCAGACAGACTTGGTATCTAGTGAGGACATGGTTTGCAATTCATAGAAGTCATCTTCTAGCTATGTCCTCATATAGCAAAATGACAAGCAAGTGTCTTCAGGCCTCTTTTATAGGGCACTAACCCCACTCATGAGGTCTGATCTGATCATTGCCCAAAGGCCCCAACCTAACACCATTATCTTGGGGGTTAGTATTCCAACATGTGAATTTTGGGTGTACACCAACATTCAGAACATGGCATATTATAGATATTTCATTATATAATAAGCTGTTTTCCCTTTATATATCCTGAAAATTGCTCTTGATTTTTGCACCAGCTCACTTTGCTAAAATAACTGCAACAAATAAAATTATAGACAAAATGTTTAAGCATGAAAATAAAGTAAAATTAATCCATGGATTATAGTATAAAAAGAAAAGTACTTATTTTCAACTGGTTCCACATGTAACATGTACAGATGGCTTGTGGTTTAGAATTTATAATTGCTTTATTACACTTTAAGTTCATCTTCCTTTGTTTTTAAAACAAAGGTTCACAAATTGCTTAAAAGTACCTTCTTGGGGAATGGAGGGTTATTACTTAATAGGTACAGGTGTCAGTTGGGAAGATAAAATGTCCTGAAGATGGACTGTGGTGATGGTTACCCAACAGTCCATCTTAATGCCACTGAACTATACATTAAAAAACGAAAGTTAAAATGGTAGCTTTTATTTTAAGTGTATTTTATACCAATTGTTTTAAAAAGGAAAAATTTATCTACTCTTATTAAAACAGAGTTTGAAGATTTGAGAGCTATCTTTAAATTCTTCATATCACCCTTTATGAAATAGATAGTAAAAGTTTAATCTGGCTTTCTTTTTCGTTTCGACTGTAAAAAACAGTTATTAGAAAGTGCTATTGTCAGTTTGAAGAGCTATTAGAGTTGAGCCCAAGCATTCACATGCAGACACATTTTGGAAAAGTCAAATTTAATGAAACAATGTGTGTGTAGTCACACTGAAAGCTACCATCTACAGTAAGGCTGACGTTGACGAGAATAAAGTAGACCGATTTGATTTTTTGCTACTCATAAGTAGAGTGACATTGTTTGTGTTTATAGATGATGTGTCTCAAAATAAAATAGCTAAAGTGATCAAAAGCAAAACCTGCAATTGCCTGAGTATCATGCTTTCATAATTCACTTCACTGATTCTTTGATCAATTCATTCATTCATATGGAATTTTCTAGGAATCACCTATATGTCAGGCTATGTTAGGTGCTGGAAAAATATGGATTAAAATATGACAATCATAAAACTCATCAATTCCTGAATGAAAACTATTCTTATATATTTAGATTCTTTAACATTAGTATTTGTTTTATTACAGTGTAATTTAATGCTAATATTATAAATATCTCTCATGTATGGTCTCAAGGCATCAGTAAATGAGGAAAATAGTTGCATTTGCCTTGTAGGGCCATTATTAGAATTAAATGAGATAATTTATGTAAATGTTATCTTATTGTCTGTCACAAATTTACAATAAAATAAATTAACTGTTATCTTATTTATTAGCAAAATAGTAATTTATAGAGAATAAAATTTCAGTTTCTTGAAAAAATAGATTTCTTGTAAACATAAATATTTGTAGTTGAACTATGACATAGGAAATACATCAGAAGGCTAAATATTTTCAGTTCTGTAATGAACTATTAGAGTGATTTTGGGACATTTATATAAGTGCCCTTTGTTGTACTCTCATTCTCTCAATATAATGAGAAATTTTATTTAACTCTCTAGCAAGTTCCCATTAACTCTAAATGTTTGATGACTATCTTAATCTACTTGGGTTGTCATAATAAAAATAGCATAGACTTGGTGGCTCTAACACAGAAATCTGTTTTCCCACAGTTCTGGAGGCTGGAAGTCTGTGATTAGGGTGCCCTTATGGTCAGGTGATGCATCTCTTCCTGGCTTGCAAATGGTCACTCTTTCTTACTGTGTCCTTTCATGGTGGAGGGAGAAAAACAGCAAGCTTTCTAATGCATTTTTCTATAAAGACCCTTAATCCTATTGGATAAGTGCCTACCCTTAGGACCTCTTTCCTCTAACCCTAAATACTTCCCAAAGACTCCCTCTTCAAATATCATCATATTAGATGTCAGAGCTTCATCATATAAAAGGTGGAGCACAAACATTGAGTCCATCAAAATGACTATACATAGAGCAGTGGTTTTAAGAGACCGGACTCTAAAATCTAAACAAACAACAAAAATCTGGGTTTAAGTGTCAACCCTGCTCATACTGTCAATGACTTTGTTTGGTGTTTCTGTCACTTTATCTCTATCCAAGAGATTCAAAGCAGAACTTCTGTCTGCTTGATGTTACTCTTACCAGGGAAGTAATTGATCTGATTATGAGAAAACTTCCCAAGAAAAAGCAGAGTACTCTTTGCAATATGGGAGTTGAACAATAGTAGAAAATTTCCTTTTCTTATTTTTAGAAGTTTTGTGGATGTATGCCTGGAAGCTCTTGGTAAACAGTCTCCTTGTGGTCTGCAGAAAAAGGTTTCAAAAGGGAACAAGAGGAATACAGAGAGAAATGGACATGCGAGATAGAAATAGCTTTGATGGTGTTCAAGTACTTGGTCTTATTTACTCTAGAGGTTGATTCCACCTCTCACATTGCAGCAAGTGTGTCTGTATGTTCATGTGAGAGTTTGAGTGTGTATGTGTATTTTGAGGCAAATTATTTCCATTCTTGGTTTTAATATGAACTAATTCAGCTTAAGCTCTTATCATCAGACCATAAGAAGAGTCCTTAACTTTTGTTCCGTTACAGGTAACGATTGCTATTTCAAATACATTTAATTTTTCAGTTAGCACCATGGTTGATGAATATTAAATATGCCATTAATGTTTCTCATTAATTATTTCTGTTTTAACTGGAGGAATGCATCTTTCAGCTTATTACATTAGAAGGGCATAGCACTTGATAAAATGGTCAAATAGGTTTAAACACCACTATTTATGCAAATTCTGAAATCCAAATCATATACCTTAGATCAGCCTATTATGTTTATAATAGTTTTGCAAATATTTTAAAAGTTATTACGTTATCTATAATGTTTTATACAATTTCATATTTCTTTAAGCCTTATCAATAATGAAAGCATAATCATGAGCAATTAAGCTAAATAGAGAAACCCACAGCAAGTCCAGGCAAAAGCTATAATAGAAGTAGAATTCATCCATTTAGTAGGTTTTCAGTGAGACTCCAGATGACACGAGGAGAAAGAATGGATTCAGAGTAATCTTTAGAGTATTTTATAATAGGAGTCTCTGAGGAATTATAATACCAGTGGTTTCACCTCCTCCTTCCTAATCTTGTGGTACTTACTGAACATCTAGTTTAGCAAAACCTGTTTTTTGCAACCCTTACTTGAAACCTTCCTGCCAGCAAGATCAACTTTTATTCAGTCTTTCTGGTCAAGGGAGAAATTGTTTTGAAAATAAATCCACAATTAGACACGGAAATCATCAACAACAACCTACATTCAATCTATTATATACTCAAGAATGTGAATGGAAAATAGAGAATAATCAACACTTAAGTCAGATCAATAGCTTACAAGAGAACAGAAGAAAAGGAAAAAAAATTTAATTCTTTAAGATAGCAATAAAACAAGAAGAGATGCAATAAAAATAGTTAATGTAAGAGCAGTATAGCCAGGTGCAGTGGCTCACACCTATAATCTCAGCACTTCGGGAGGCCAAGGTGAGAGGATTGCCTGAGCCCACGAAGTTGAGACTAGCCTGGGCCACTTGGGGAGACCTCATCATCTCCACAATAAATCAAAAATTTAGCCTGGCATGGTGGCATGTGCTTATATTCCAGTCATTTGGAAGACTGAAACAGAAGGATCGCCTGAACCCAGCAGGTCAAGGCTGTGTTGGCTGTGAGTGTGCCACTGCACTCCAGCCTGGGCAACAGAATGAGACTCTGACTCAAAAAAATAAATATTTATTGAAAATTAAGAAGATTCTTAATTAAATTAAAACAATTTTTATTTATTTATTTTTGAGTTGGAGTCTCACTCTGTCGCCCAGACAGGAGGGCAGTGGCCGCTCCCGGCCACCGCAGCCTCGACCTGCTGGGCTCCAGCAATCCTTCTGCCTCAGCCGTCCAAATAGCCGGAATTACAGGCATGTACTACCATGCCCGGCTGATTTTTTTTTTTTTTTTTGTAGAGATGAGGTCTAGCTGTCCAGGCGGGTCTCGAACCCGCGGGCTCAGGCAGTCCACTCACCTCAGCCTCCCAAAGCGCAGGATTACAGGCTGAGGACCCAGCCAGGCATAAAACAATTTTTAAAATGTGAAAGATCAAATCAAGGAAATTTTCCAACATGTAGCAGTAAAAATTAAGAAGATTGAAACTAGGAGAGAGGGTAAATCATATTGTTGATCAATTTAAAATGCCTACATTTGTCTAAAAAGAATTACTGAGAAATAAAAGGAAATTCATTCAACAATAGAAAAATACTCAAGCTGATATAAAATATGCATATTCATAATTCAAAGTCCTACTGAGTATGAAGTAAATTTGAACAAGACATCTTGTTCAATTTCACAACATATTTGATTGAGAAAAGGTTATTTAGGGAAGTACAAATCGAATATCTACAAAGCAAAACTTTTATGTTGGTATTACATAACTTAGCATAGTCACAGATGCTATAAATGGTGCAAACATATCTCAAACT
The DNA here is from genome assembly GCF_000164805.1 of Carlito syrichta. NCBI lineage: Eukaryota > Metazoa > Chordata > Mammalia > Primates > Tarsiidae > Carlito > Carlito syrichta. The sequence continues at coordinate 23,295 of NW_007234450.1, read as the reverse complement.
TTTGAGAACAATTAGCACAGACTTCGAATTCTGTATCTACTGAAAATATAAAAACATATCCAAGATTTCAGAAATTTTAATTTTCATATGCCCACTTTGAAAAATTTGTTTGAAAAATAAGAAAAGAATTTAAGACAGAGCAAGATATGGGAGCGAAAATCACTAATAAAAGGAAAGCAGTCCTCAAATCAGGTAGATCTCATGAAACCAGTAATCAACTAAGATAAATAAGTTATTTCAAATAATATGCATATGTTTTTCTTCCAAAAATGATCAATTTGTTATAAGGATATGAAAACTCTATAGAAAGGCCCAAAAGTCTATAAGATAATTTTCTTTAATTAAACAAAATTTGTTGTTGTTGTTGTTGGAGTCTCATTTCATTGCCCAGGCTGGAGTGCAATGGCACGCTCACGGCCAGCCCAGCGTCAACCTGCTGGGCTCCAGTGATCCTTCCGCCTCTGCCTTCCAAGTAGCCAGAACTACAGGCGTGCACTACCATGCCCAGCTAATTTTTTATTTACTGTAGATACAAAGTCTCACCAAGTTGCCCCGGGCTGGTCTCGAGCCCGCAATCTCGGGCAATTCACTTGTCTTGGCCTCCCAAAGTGCTGGGATTGCGGGCTGAGTCACTAAGCCCAGCCTCAAGCAAATTTAAATTGTAGAATTATTTGTGGCCATAAGTGAATCATTTTTTTAATTCCTATTTTTGTATATTCATTCTTTCAAATGTTGCTTTAAAATGATTTGGCAAGGCACGAATATAAAACATCTATTTTTTTGCTTCACTCATCTATATATATTTTATAATATCTCTGAGAAATATTATAAGTAATATAATATAATTATAATAATTATATAATTGATTAATTATAATATAATTAATGGAATGCTATGTTCCATTTAATATTTGATATTTGTTTGTATATGGAGCGAACATAATTGGAGTGAGAGTAAGGGCAGTAGCTACTCTTTTATTTTTTGCCCTCACGTGATACTTTAAAAGATCAATTTAGCCGGACTCGGTGGCTCAGCCTGTAATCCTGCACCTGTGGGAGGCTGAGGTGAGTGAATGACCTGAGCCCGCGGGTTCGAGACCTGCCTGGGCAGCGAGACCTCATCTCTACAATAAAAAAATAAAAAATAAAAAATCAGTCGGGCGTGGCAGCGCATGCCTGTAATTCTGGCTACTTGGAAGGTTGAGGCAGAAGGATCGCTGGAGCCTAGCAGGTCGAGGCTGCGGTGGCTGGGAGCAGCCACTGCACTCCAGTCTGGGCGACCAAGTGAGACTCCGACTCAAAAATAAAATAAAATAAAATAAAAAATAAAATTGATTTCTAAGTTAAAAAAAAGATCAATTTAGAATATCAAGCTTTCTTATTTCCCAAAGGTTTGAAATTCATAGGAAAGCAAATTGTACTTATTCGTATATTTATTCCTGATGTCTGAGTACAAATCAAGAAGACAGCATGTAACAGATGTTTCTGCCCACTTCCATATCTAACACCTTTTTTCCATATCACCTAGTGATACAGCAGGCTGAAAAGATGAATCTTATATTTTTTTTTCTGTATTCAAGTTTAAAAACAGTTCAGAGTATGTAATAGTAAAAAAATCAGAAGCTGAGACTGCAGTAATTGTTTGTCTTATTTAGAGATATAAAACATATAAACAGACACAAGTACTTCAAATATTTTGTTTTTATGTAAATGTATGTGTATATATGTACATCTAAACTTCATGTTAAAAAATAGTTTTACTTTCTTTAATTCAGATTCTCAAAAGTAAGAAAAATTTAGATGTGAGTTATCACCATCACTCCAGATATTTTCTTTCCAGTCATTACATTTTTAAAAATTATATATCTGACACCTTGCATTGCCTCATCTCAAAACTCAAACATATATTTTCTACTGAAGCACAAGGACTTTGGCAGGCCACCAAGAGCTTCTATTACCAGTACTTATTATTTATCCCTTGACTAATAATAATGGTGTACTAGAGCTTGCTGGAATCTTTATATCCAATATAAAGTCTTTGATTAAGGAGGGGAAAAAAAGGATATAATTACATGATCTGTGTTCCAAGAAAACCAGATATTTTTAAACATAGGAAGCAAAATTAGCTTAAATAATTACATGTCAGGGTACATAATTTCTTAAAATTTCTTTTTTCTATTGCTTCATATTTCTTGGTCAGAATGTGACATAATTTCACTTAAACATAAATGCAGTGATTCTGGTTGTTGAAATGTTTCTCTTCAGACATATATTTAGTCCTGTAATATAAATTTAAATTACCACAGAATATATCACAAAGTTTAATTTTCTAACTATGATCTTTCTAGGTCTTTATAAGGATCAAACAAAGGATTTGACAAACATTTTGAGTCCTTATTTAGTCAATTATTGAATACTTATATTGAATATTTATTGATTTACTATACAAACTGGGAATTTTATGAGAAGCTGGTATGTTTTCTGAAAACCAAGAGCTCACAAACAAATGCAAAGAGAAATTTACAATTGAGTGAACTGAGTGTTGTCATAACAAAAAGGAGAAAGTATCATCTCCTAAAAACAGAAACAAACAAAAGCACATGAAATTATAAAACTCACTTGTTAAATTAAACATATAGACAAAGAATTCTCTAATGATGAAGTGTGCACATCACTTTTAACTTAGGTATAAAAAAATAAAAAATATTAAAAATTACTTATAACTACAATAAATAGTTAATGGCTATACATTACAAAAAGATGTTAAATTGTGACATTGATATCCAAGTGTATGGATGAATAAAAATGTAGTTTTTGTTTGCTAGTAAAGTTGTCTTCAGATTAACATAGACTGTTATAACTATAATTTGATCTATGCAAGTCTCATGTAAATCACAAAGAAAATAATTTATTTTATATATACAACAGATAAAGAGAAAGGAATCAAAGCATCACACTCAAAAATAATCAAATCATAAAGGAAGACAAAAAGAAAGGAAGAAATAAATAAAAGAACAACAAAATAGAAAATAGTTAATAAAATGGCAGTAGTAAGTCTTCATCTTTCAGTAATTACTTTAAATGCAAAAGCGTTAAAACATAAAAATTTTGAATGAATAAAACAAACAACCTTATGCTCTCTACCAAAGACTCATTTGACATTAAGGAATATTTTGTTTTGTTTTAAGGTGAGTTTTTAAAAAAGTTATATTTATTGAGATAGATAAAGAGATAAATATTTAGATATACAAATGCTGAGAGAGAGAAGATAGATGAGAACAATTTACTTCTAGGTTTAAGTGAGGGAAGTTTTAGTTAAAAGTGTTTTAGTAAAACACAAGCAAAATATTTTACAAATTAAAATTATGCAAAAAGGAGAATGATTAGGAGATGATGTTACTGGAGGTTTTCTTGAAAAAAAATTGTCATTAATGCAGGAGAGTGACTCCAGGAATACTTGACTGGACATATCTTGAGGTCATTTTCTTTCTTAAAACTCTGTCATTACAAATTGACCATACAGGTTCCAGGATGTCATTCTGCTTATTTATTCCCCGAGGTTCTGATTCCTGAGTCATAAAACTCTTCAAACTGGATAAAATTATGGCTTGGCTAGACTTACCTAAAAATGACTCCAATATTAATGGATATTCCTATCTGTTCCACTCTCAGTTTTTAACTAGATACCCCTTACCTTTTGTATCTTCTTTGCATCTTACTTGGGGACTCAGCCTGATTCTGCAATTCACGAGCTGTCACACATGCTCAACATTTCTGGCCCATTTCTACCCTAAATCTAGCTGGAGGATGTGATCTAAATAGTTTGGTCACATGCAATGTCAAACTCACATGCGTGTTTCTGAAATCTTCATAAGGCAATGCACGACATATCACAAATGTTCACAAATCATCGTGCACCCAGTCATTAGCCTTTCCAAGGTAACTCCATTCTGACTTTAGTCAGAATAAATTAATTTTGTTCTTGAAATTTTTAAATTTTGTGTATGTAGCTTCTTTCACTCAGCATTTGTTATTTGAGAGTTATTTATGTTGTTTTGTGTAGCAGAAATAATGAATGATATGTTTTGTATATTATATATAAACAAACTATAATATGCTTCACCATTCTCCTCTTAATGGCCTACTGGGTTGTTTTCAGCTTTGATGTATAATTGTTGTTACTGGGATTACATTTGCAAATACAGGTTTGTTTGGACCACAAATGGACATATATTTAAGTTTGTAGAATTCCAGATTTTCTAATCAATTAGGCATTTTACAATTAGCTATCTACAGTAATCTCTCTTGCGAACATTCTGATGAGAAATAGTCTTAAATAATAATTTTGCTTCTTTGAGGGTAACATAATTTTGCATCTGTCTGTTTACAGATCTTCAGTTTCACTGTGAATTTCTGCATTACATGCCGTGTGTGTGTGTGTGTGTGTGTGTGTGTGTTGTGATTGTGTCTTTCTCCCAATTTAATTGCACGTTTGTCACCCTTATATACACTATATACCTCTTATGCTGCTTCATGTATTCCCTAAATCTTTTTGGACTCTATACTTTATATTTTCTAGCAATCTGCCTTCCAATTCCCTAATCTTGTTTCCTGCTTTGTCCAATTCCCTCGAAAATAGTTTCTCAAATTGATAATCAGTCTTCCCACCGATTTTTCAATTTTGTTGGTTTTTAAAAACAACTTTGTTTTTTTAAATTGTATCTTTTGTTCTGCTTTCTATTTTATTGTTTTCTACTCTTATTTTTTATTTCTTATCATCTCAACAAAGTATATTAACTTTCCTTTGTGAAGTGTGTCACCAAATAGCAAAATAGTTCTATATGTTATTTATTCCTAATATAAATCCAAAGGGATTAGGGAATATACTTTGTATAATTTTGATCAGTAAATTATTACAATATATTTAATGGCACTTGCTCTCTCTCTCTCTCCACACCTCATTCCTTTCTTTCTCTTTCTCTCTTTTATTTGAAATTCTGATTACACATACTTAGAAAATTAGAGATTCTTCAACAAGTCACTGAAGTCCTTATTACTTTCTATCTGTTTTTCATATTGTATTGTCTATATTCACCTGTATTCATGTCCAATGACCTTTTTATTTGAAGTTTCCATTCTTATTTAAACTTATCTAGTGATTATTTTAAAATTTCAGACATTGTAATTTTCAGTTTCAGCATTTCACAATTGTTCTATTACAACTCTCTGTTATTATTAAAACTGTTCCATCTATTCACTCATTCTGTCCACTTGATCTTTAAATCCTTAAGAAGAATTTTAGAGCTGTTTTGAAGTCTTCACATTCTGACATTTAGGTAATCTCTTGGTGTATTTATTTACTTTTTAATCTATTTTTTAGGATGGGAAATATAGTTTATTTAGAAAGGTTTATTTAGAAAGTGAATTAGAAAAAGAGAGAGGAGATTTGCCTCACCAAGGTAAAAGCAGGGACCAAAGTTTAGAAAACATGGTGGTGTCCATAGCTCAAAGAGCACATGGCCTCACCAGAGTTTAGTAAAGAAATGGCCCTGGGTGTATTTATATTGACCTCTTTATTATGGAGAATCATTTTTGTGAATAATAACACTTGATTTGTGTGTGTGCACACACGTGTGCTTGTGTGTGTGTGTGTGTGTGTGTGTGTGTGTGTGTGTAAAAAGAAATAAAGAGGTGGCATAGTTTCATAAAAATATTACATTTTAGTCTTAAAAAAATTTCATTCTAATCATTGTACATTTTCCATCTAAGCAGCCGTGCCTTTATTTAAGACAATTTTTATCCACTAATAATATAATGCTGGCCTTCATCCCGGCTTCCTCCAAATTACCATAATATGCACAATAGACCTCCTCTTCTGACCTCTTCTATATAATTTAAATTTTCTCCATTTAATTAAATATATAATTTTATTATCTTAATATTTGTTATCAAATATTATAAACATAACATTATATTAATTTGAATATGGTCATTTTAATTTCATAATCTTATATTACACTAAATCTGTTTAATTTACAGTAATATCATAAACACCACCAGCTAAAACATGGTTTCTTTAATTGTTTGATCTGATGTAGAAACCTTGCCTTGAGTTTATGCTATCTACCTGCTGTCAATGATGTGGATCAGCTCCCAGTCTCTCCCTTCACCATTTTATGCACACACATTTAGTGCTCCAGAGGGATAGCTCTATAGTTTCTGGCTAAGGCTATGTAATTTTACTATTATTTTTTAATAAACTTAATGATTACAGCAGAGAGCAGTTCTCAAAGTGTAAACTCACAACAACTGACCAATGTGTAAGCTCACAACAACTGGTCAAAATTTTAATGATAACTTTTTATACTTTATCATTTGTTGTGAGTTTAATTGTGTATCCCCAAAATTGTCAATGTCCTCCTAATCCCCAGTATTTGTGAATATGACCTTATTCAGAAATGAGATTTTCCAGATGATCAAGTTAAACTGAAGTCATTATGAGAGGCCCTAATCCAATATGCTTGTGTTCATATAATAAAGAGGAAACTTGGGCACACAGACACAGAAAAGGAACACACCGTGAACATGAAGGAAGAGACCAAGGTCATATATTTGATTCAAGGAATGAGAAAGATTGCCAGTAACCACAGATAATGGAAGAGAGGTCTGCAGCACATTCTGACTCACAGCTCTCAAAAGAAAACAACCCTGCTATCACCTTGACCTTATATTTTAGCCTCCAAAACAGTGACAGCATAAATTTCTCTTGCTTAAGCCATGCAGTCTGTTGTATTTTGTTACAACAACCCTATCAAACTAACATAACATCTATGAGAAAAACTCCATATTTTAATTTCTCAAAAATAAAGTTCAATATTTTGATCTAAATCCAAATTCCTTGTAAAATATTTCTACCCAAAATATTCTGTATTCACTCTAGAACTACATAGGCTCCCCACAAGAAATAAATATTGATGAAAGTCTGTAGATAAATATTAACATTACTAAGCCGCTATATACCATGAGCCAGCTGGTGATTACTATGATATTTCTTTATTGGAATATCATTCAAAATTATTCCTATGAACTCAGCTTATAGTTCAAAAATATATACACAGAAATTAATGAGACTTATGTAGAAAATAAAAATTATATTTGCAACAGTAAGTTTAAATGACAAATCCTTCAGAGAGCTCTAAATATTACCTTGAAAATATGTTTTGTTTTTCGAAAAATCCCTTTAAAATGACAAGCTTGCAAGGTTTTTACCGTGAAGCCTCTTCCTCTTGCTCCTCACTTCTAAACTATTGGTTATAGGCAAAAATAAAAGAAAACCACAAAAATAAGAAAAACACAGTTACAGTGACATCTAAGAACTCTGTCATCTTTTGTCCAAGCTACTTTCTTTCACCCTCCAGCTTCTATATCTATAACAGGAAATTGACATTAAACTCTTTTCATCTTAAATCCAGGCTCTTTTCCTGAAAGTGAGTGACACAGCGTATCAACCACTTGATAAATTTTGAGCCTCTACTTAATTCCCCTGCTATCCCACTCCTTTTTTTTTCCCTGACATGATGAATGAAGCAAAAGCAGAAGATTCCCTTTAAAATCTTTCAGAGAAAAATAAGACACCTACCTTAGTTATAAGAAGTAAATTACCATTTTGAATTATGATGCAGAAATATAGGACAGTTTTTTTTATTCCTTGTTATTATTGGTGTTGAATTATTCAGTGGTACCCATTAGCAATATGATAACATGGCAATTTTATATTTAGATTTCCTTATAGCCCACATCAGCAGCTTACTTTGAATACCTAGCAAGTTTACTGTGCACCGATTTAGAAATTATTAAAATTAGTGACTAGGATAAAATGGTGAAATCTAGAGTTACTTTTTAAAAACACATGCCTAGAAAAATAGTCTCCCCTAACATTTTCAGTTAATATATTGAGTCTCTTCTTATTTATCATCTTCATTACCTTAATATTATTAATATCATTATTATTGAAATAATTACTATCAACATTACCATCATCAAACAAGCACCACTCAATAATGTCTCTATTAATTTTAAGAGTTAAACTCTGTCTTAACACATTACTTTTTCTTATATGTTTTTTATCTGAGATGGCAATTTTTTCTGTTTAGTTTCAGGGTATTTTTATGGAAGTATATATTTTTCTTCACATGCCTGTACTACAATTCATAAACTTCCAAGTTAATTATTTTGTACTTTTCAAAAAGAAGTTGCTTTTTTCTACTTGTTTCATTGCAAATGCACCAAATTAATTCTAGCAAATATAAAGTCATTTTCATCTGACAAAAGCATGTTTTTTTCCTAAATTTTATGAAAGGTTTTCAATTGACTTCCTTTTCCCTTATAAAGAAAGGCATAAAAACATTTCTTAGATGGAATATGTATGTCTTTATATACAGATAGAATTTGTATTTATTATAATGGTGTTAACATAAAAAACTGTATACCTTTTATGCAAATCTATGTATGCAATATGTTTAAATTATGCAATTATAAAATATATTCACTATGTAATCTTTCTCTAGAAGATTGGAATTTCAACAATGACTATCTAATATCACTGGATTGTGAAATTATGAAAAATTTTATATTCTTCATCAAAATTAGAAATGTACTTATCAAACTTTCACAACATATGCATTTCTTTTATAATAATTAAATTACAGTGGTCATATAAGCACATATGTCATGCTCTATAAAGGAAAACATTAAAAAGATTATTTTCTCAAAGCACAATGTCATAAAAAGCACATATTTGCACATAAAGATTATGACAAATTTAACACAATATTTACTTTTTATATCATCACCACATATAATGTTTGTTATATTTAAAGAATAATGTTGTTCTTACTTTTAAAAACTGCTACTGTTCTAATTTATAGAAATATTTTTGTACTATCTACAAAATCTCTAGGGGTTTAATATAAATAAACCTACTGTTACTATAGTGGCTTTTCTTTTGTTGTTGTTGTTGTTGTTGTTTTTGAGTTGGAGTCTGACTCTGTCACCCAGACTGGAGTGCAGTGGCCACTCCCGGCCACCGCAGCCTCCACCTGCTGGGCTCCGGAGATCCTTCAGCCTCAGCCTTCCGAGTAGCCAGAATTACAGGCGCGTGCTACCTCACCCAGCTGATTTTTTGATTTATTGTAGAGATGAGGTCTTGCTGCCCAGGCGGGTCTCGAACCCGCGGGCTCATGCAATCCACTCACCTCAGCCTCCCAAAGGCGCGGGATTACAGGCTGAGCCACCGAGCCCGGCTTATAGTGGCTTTTCTATCTTCAAAGTCAAGATCATACAGTTCAATAATCTTGCTTGCTTTTAAAATGATATTTTGTTCTACTTATAATTCTTACTACAAATTAAAATAATTTTTGTATTTGCTTTGATTAAAAAAATTCAGTTTATTGATGATAATATTGAGGATAATCATAATAATTTAAATAATAATATAATTTTAAGAACTCATTAATTAAGAATGTCTTTTAGTGCTTTTTCTACCTATATTCTCTAAATATGAAATTTGAGAACACAAATTGCTTAATTGTTAGTACCTCAAAATTTCTTTGAAACTTCATCTTAAATTGGAATTTATACATGAAAGAATTTAATTAAATTTTTAGTATGAAATGTGATCAATATTGTTCTAATCATTGCTTTAACTGTGAATTTGGAGGACTTAATTAAAGGCAAAGCAAGAGTCCCAGGATAGTCACTTAGTTACGTTTCCTTTTGCTTTCATTTTGATCTAATTACTGCTCATGCTAAAAAAATCTATGCATTAAACTCTGTCACTATTTCAGTTTCATACATTGTTCATATATGTCTTAAGTCATTCATTTAACAGATATTACTTCAAAGCAATATTTGGGCAAAATTCATGATAGCTCATAAAACTAAGTAAAAAGAAATCTTGAGTTATATTTCAAATTTTTTTAAAAGTTGAAATACCATAATATTCAAAAAGATTCTGAAATTCTGTTGGATTATTCATCATCAATCTTAGACTATGAATTTATATCCATAATCCCTATAGCACTATTTATCCAATGAGTACAGAAATGTTTCTTAGAGATATTACATTTTGAAAAACAAAATCCTTCATATAGAACTTCACTCAGCGTGTATACATGTGAAACAAGACTGCCTCTGAAATATACAGGTTCTGACATTCAACTAAAAATGCCAAGTAGTAAGCTTTTAGATTTTTAAATTAGTTTTATTCCTATATACCAACAAGCAGACAGAGACCCAAATTAAAAGCACAATCTCATTCACAATAGCCACCAATAAAACAAAATACCTCTTCATCTTCCTAACCAGAGAAGTGAAAGACCTTTACAATGAGAATTACAAAACACTGCTCAAAGAAATCCAAGAAGACCCAAACAAATGGAAAAATATTCCATGCTCATGGATTAGAAGAATCAACATTGTTAAAATGTCCATCCTACCAAAGGCAATCTACAGATTCAATGCAATATCCATAAATTTACCAACGTCATTCTTCTCAGACCTGGAAATGACAATATAGAAATTCATATAGAAATATAAATGACCACAAATAGCCAAAACAATCCTTAGCAAAAGAAACAAAGCAGGAGGTATCACACTTCCAGACTTCAAACTTTACTATAAGACTACAGTAATCAAAACAGCCTGGTATTGACACAAGAACAGGCATATAGACCAATGAAACAGGATTGAGTTTCTGGAAGCAAAGCCTCAGTTTCTCAAACAACTCATCTTCGACAAAGCCTCCACCACCAACCACTGGGGAGCAAAGAACCTATTCAGTAAATGCTGCTGGAAAAGCTGGCTGACCACATGCAGAAGATTGAAACAGGACCCCTACCTATCACCATACACAAAAATTAACTCTAAATGGATTAAAGACCTAAATGTAAAACCTCAAACTATAAAAATCTTAGAAAACGCAGGAGACACACTTATGGAAATTGGAACTGGCAACCAATTCCTATTCAGAATCCTAAAGGCCAATATCTTAAGAAATAAGATAGACAAGTGGAACTTCAAACTAACGAACTTCTGCAAAGCAAAAGAAACCGTCAAGAGAGCAGGGAAAAGGGCCCACAGGATGGGAAAAAAATATTTACCAACTGTATCTCTGACAAAGGTCTAACATCTAGGATCTATTAGGAACGCAAATGCACCAAAAAGAAAAAAACAAACAGCCCCATTAAAAAGTGGGCAAGAGACATTAATAGACACTTCTCAAAGGAAGATTTATGGGCAGCCAACAGACACATGAAAAAGTGTTCAACCGCACTCATCATCAGAGAAATGCAAATCAAAGCCACACTGAAATACCACCTGACCCCCGTAAGAATAGCCATCATTAATAAAACAAACAACAACAGATGCTGGCAAGGATGCAGAGAAAAAGGAATGTTTCTACACTGCTGGTGGAAATGCAAACGAGTACAACCTCTTTGGAAGACAGTGTGTCGGTGTCTGAAAGAACTAGAAATCGAACTTCCATATGACCCAGCAATTCCCCTATTGGATATAAATCCGGAGGATCTCAAATCATTCTACAGAAAATATGCCTGCACATATATGTTTGTTGCACCGCTATTCACAATACCAAAAACATGGAATCAACCATGGTGCCCACTGAAGCTGGACTAGATTTTTAAAATGTGGTCCATATGCACAATGGAATATCATGCAGCCATAAAGAAGGACAAACATATGGACTTTGCAGCAGCTTGGATGGATTTAGAGTTGATCATACTCAGTGATCTATCACAGAAACAAAGAACAGAGTACCGTATGTTTTCACTCATAAGCGAACCTTGAATAATTATTATAATACTGTAAGAAAGGGATTGGTGGTAGTGGGAAACTATCAGGGGAGGGAGGGTGGGATTGACAGTTGAGCGAAATGGCTAGGGGAGGGAGGGAAGAACCGCATCAACAAGGGTACCTGCGTAATCAACGTTTGTATACTTAACCCTGAATTGTATCCTATATCTTTATGATAAAAAAAAGAATTAAAAAATTAGTTTTAAAATAATTCTAAAGTTAACCATAGCAATCTTAAGACTTTAACATGTGCAACCCTGCTTTCTATAATAATAAAAAAAGTTTATGAGAAAAATAATACTATTTTATAATGATTAAAAATTTTATGAGAAAAAATATTTTAGATTTACAAAGCTTTAATTTCCCTAGACCGAAGTTCCTTGAACGCAAGCCCACTATCAGTGCAAGATTTTATTTTCAGCAGTCAGTATCACGTGTTAAATATTGAATTAGTGATTGCTAATTCCAGTTGTAAAATTATTTTAAGCACACAATTGTAAAATATGTCCATAGTTTCTAGTATGAATTAAATAGTAAGTTAGAGAATAAGACAGGGCAGTATTGGATATTAGTATTAACAAAACCTTTACCATGCTTAACAAAATCCTTTGAATCTTCTTTTATTCTATTTTTATGTAAATAATCACATATTTGTTTTTAATACTTACATTAATATTTATAATGAAATTAATTTACTTTAAATATTCATCAATGATTAATATTAAAACTAAACTAAAATTTTCATTATCAGTAATGTCATTAAAATAATTCAATTTGCCATCATTCTGGTGGTATAGAAAAGTTCTTGTAAGAACTAACATATTGAGAATACATTGCTATATTGTCAGGAAGTGTTTTGTATCTACCAGAGATTTTTATTTTGTTGTGCATTGAAATTCATTTAACTTCGGTAGTATACCTACTAAAGTCAAAAATCTGAAACAGATTGCAGAAATTTTTAAAATTAAAAGTGACTTCACAGACATGAACATATGCAAAGAATAATTCTTGTTGGATCCTGGATTAGGAAAAAATAAAGAAAGAAAATGACTTAGACTATATATTCAACTACAGTATTATACCAAAGTTGAATATGCTGAACTTGAAATTTGATCACTGTATTGCTATATAGGAGATTGTTTTTGTTCTTAAGAGTTGTATCTTAAAGTAGTTAGCTATGAGGCATACTAACTGCAGCTAACTTTCAAATGTACCTAGAAAATGTTGCCCCCTAGGTAACATTTGACAGTGTCCTGAGACATTTTTCGACATCACAATGAGGGTATACTGGTGACTAGTGGGTAGAGACCAAGGATCCTGCTAAACATCTAGAATGCATAGAACTGCCTCCCACAACATAGGATTATCAACCCAAGATATCAAAAGTCCTGATTTGAGACATTCTAATGTAAACATACGAACACATACAAACACAGACTCACACATACATACATTCTTAATGTCTTTTAATTCTTAAAAATAATTTTTATTTCCTAAATAATTAAGATGAGGATATCACCTTTATAGAAAAAAAAATAACTGCTATCTTAAAATCAAGCTAGCATACTCATACTGTTCTCCCTTTTCCTTTCACAAACTGGTTCAGATGAACAATGTAAGTTATTTTCATATAATAAAAGCAACTATTGAAAACAAATTTTAAATAAGGTAATTTGGAAGACTTCACTGAGAAAATGGTATTTGCACAAATATCAAAAGTAGCAGATAGAACGTATCACAGATATGTGGAAGGAAAATAAACAGCTAGATCCTGGGCATTCAAAGACTCCTAAGAGCAGATCTGGAATGTTTGAGGAGCAGTATAGAGGTCAGTGTAGCCAGAGCCGGACAAGCAAGGGAAAGGCTAGTACAGAGGCAGCTGTGGACATGTGAAAGGACCAGTTGTGCAGAGCGTTAATGGTTCCAGAAATGTAAGGTGAGTCACGTGCATGATTGTAAAATGTGCAGGTGGCTTTTTTGGTAGAGTGATTTATGTTCCTCTGGTTATATTCCCAGAAGTGGAAGCAGCCATCAAGAAGAACAAAATCATGTCCTTTGTGGCAACATGGATGTAGCTGTAGACCATCATTCTAAGTGAATTACAGAGAAAAAAAGACTGAATATTGCATTTCTTATTCATAACCTAACCCTAAACATTGGACACTTGAGCCACAAAGATGGGAACCACACATGCCGGGCACTGCTAAAAGGGGGAGGGAGGGAACGGGGAATAAAGTGAACACAACCACCCATTGGGTATCATGGTTACAACTACAGGAAGAGCAGGCTTGCTAGAAGCCCAAACCTCACCTGCTCGCAATCTCCTTATCTAGCAAATCCTCACATGTACTCCACAATTCTAAAATAAATACAAAATGAATAAATAAAAATAAATTCATCTTCATTAACATTGAAAATAAATAAAAATATCTTATAGCCACATTGAACAAGTAAACAAAAATAGATGGAATTATTTTTAATAATACATTTCATTAAACATAGGATAGCAGAAATAAAATCATTCCAACATATAATCAACCCCCCAAATTATTAATAAGATAACATTCCTTTTTTTATATACAAAGTTTTCAACATATCTCTATTTGGACTAAAGACGTTTCAAGTGCTTGGTAGCCATATATGGCTTTTTGTTGCTGTGCAGCAGAGGCAGATTCTTGACCCTTACTCTGAGTGAAATAGAAAACTCATGAAGACTTTGGGGCACATGCATGCCACTGCCTGACTTCTGTTTTGAAAAGATCATTCGGGCTGCTCTTTGGGGAGCAGGTAGGGAGTTCAGAGCAGAAACAAACAAAGAAACAGGCAGGTGACTGTTGCTATAATTCAAACAATCTATGATGATGACTTAGCTCAGAACCAACATTGAAGAGGGATATTAAGCTTACCAGTCCTGGATGTGTTTTTGAAAGCAAATTGGCTGACGGATTGCATAAGGGCTATAAAAGAAAGAGGTGAGTCACAGATGATAAGAGTTTAGGTCTGAGCAACAGTTAAATCAGTTACCATTTATTAAACTAGGGAAGATTCTGGAAGTCCAGATTTTAGAGCCTTGAGAAGATCAGGTGTTCAAGTTAATATATAATCACTAGACTTATAAAAATAAATCCCAGTTGAATTGGGCACATGAGTCTAATTTCACAGAAGGTGGGTATCTGACAGAAGGCATAAACTTAGGATGTTCAGCCTGGAGATTCCAAAGTCATTAGACTCCACGATATCACCCAGGGAATGGTTGAGAAGGGTGAGAACACTGAACTTAGGAATTATCTAACATTGGGATATGTGGGTGCCTCTAAATTACCATCAAAGGAAATTTCAAAGAGATTAGCCAAAAAAGAAAGTGAGAAAATATACTAAAACTCAAGTTCAGGCAGTATTTCAAGGATGAGAGAGTGATAGACCAGGAAATACTGTGAACAGTTTCAATTATATATGTAAGAAAAACGCTGAATGAAAGCACCATCTCCACCTTCTTCCTCAAGAAATTATTTTAATGTCTTTATTCTCACAGTGAATATGATTGTAATTTCTGCATTGCTGAGAGTTGCTGAAGCACATTTTGCAGGCTTCTTTTCACAAGTTGTCATCACTAGGTAAATTCTCAGAGGAGAGTGATGATAGCGGTTGTTTAGAAATGGGAGTAGACATGTAATGGGCCGGGCATGGCTCCAGCCTCTTTCTATGGGTGTGTTACTTTATCCTTTATAGTAGTAATGATAGTATTATATTATACAATAAATATGTAATGCTTATTCTGAACAAATCATCGTCTGTTGGCTTTATACATTTGCTTAATTTTGAAAATGCACACAACTCCCATAAAAATATGTATTAATTTGATGTAGTCAATCACACAGGTAATAAATTCAGAAACAAGGATGTCAATGTTATGGTGATGTCTGTTTAATAACAAAGTACTATCATTTATGCATTAAATATATCTACATATTTCTCCTTTTCTATCTACTGATCTATTATTTGTTCTCACAGGTAGAATGTTAGGGAATTTTTTTTAAATTATTTAATTTGACTATTACAATAAAACTTTGGAATGTAATGTAAATATTGTAAGTAGGGTATTTTTCTAAAGAAAGAAAGAGAAAGAAGGAAGGAAAGAAGGAAGGAAGGAAGGAAGAAAGGAAGGAAGGAGAGAAATCAATGGGTTAGATTTATTTTAAAAAATAAACTGGAAGTGTCCTTATTAGACAGTTAGTAGCAGTAGGTTTTGTGTCCTAAAAAAAGTAAATGGTGTCCAACTAATTGTATGTCAAGTTTTGTATATTTATCAATATTAATTATCTTTCTCTTTGATAATACATTGGTCAAAATAAAACAGCTGGTCAATAAATAAATGAATATGGAAACTATGTGCGCAAAAAAGGATAACATTATCTTCTAAGTATCAGTTTATAAAATGTAGTTTTAGAATTCTTTAACAAGTTCATTCAATAAAAGAATATCTTTCACATCAAATGAACACAACTTTTAATTGTTTTACTTTCAAATTCAAAAGTTGAATGCAGCTATTATATATAAAAATATTGCAAAATTCATTAGTTGGTATTTTTTAATGAATAAATGAAAGCAGGACTATCAATCATAATAAAACAAAGTCAATAAATATCCTTGTCACAAGGACATTTAAAAATGACTATCAATCTGCCTATTTGCAGAATATTAAATCAATATAAATATTACCAAATTATTTGGATACATAAAAACTATATAGTCTTTTAAATTAAAAAAGCAAAAAGTCAAACTTAAAAAAGTAGAAAATAGAATGGTAATTACCCAAGGTTGAAGTTGGTGGGGGGGATAAGAAAAGGGAAATATTGATAAAAAAAAAAGAAAAAAGCACAAAGTTTCAGTTAAACAGAAGGAATAAGTTGCAGTAGTTGATTGCAAAACAAAGTGACCACAGGTAAGAATAACTAATTATAGACTAGAAAATTGCTAAAAAGTAGATTTTAAGTGTTCTGATGACCAAAAATTGCTAAGTAAATGAGGTGATGTAGATATTAATTGCCTTGATTTAATCTTTCTACAACGTGCATATAGATCAAAATGTCACATTGTAGCCTATAAATATATAACATTATTATTTGTCAATTATACATAAATGTAAATTTGAAAAATGAAGCAAGAAAAGTAGAAGTTCAGGGGATATTTCACAGATATGTGTAGTTTTTGTTGTGTTCCTTTTGCAGTTAATGGGCAATACTGTATGCAAGAGTCGAGGTTCAGTAGCTGCAAAATCCAGCATTCGATCTCCCTTTCAAATCTTGCCCCTCCACTTATCCTTTCTGTAGATAGTAACTACTTCACAGGAGGTGGAGCTGCAATGGCCCAGGGATCTTGCACAAACTTATGCTCCATAGTGATTAATCACTATTATAAAAGCACTTCAAATACTTTAGGTAATAAAGTAAGACTTCAGGAAATCTAATACAAACCTTCCTTATTTATAAATGCACAGTAGGAAGACAGTCTCCCCCAGTGGGCAGTGATTTTAATAGAAGGTAGGGGAGAAATAAAAGAGAAAAATTTCTATGTATGGTTGCTAGAATGGCTTTACTAAAAATAAAATATTTATGAGAGATCTGAACTAAGAGGAGGTTTAAGTTATATGAAAATTTCTGGGAGCCACATTTCAATTAAAGTATGGTATATGAGACAGCACAGTTATGAAAAGTAACAGTTTTCAAGGCTCATGACTCAGTAGCTCTACAACTAAAAATCATTGTCCCAAATGTATAAATGAGATAAAGATGTTTTTTACCAAAAAAAAATTGTTAATGTCATAAACTATTTAACTTATAAAAATAATTGGTTTAAAAATTAATATTTTATTCTTGACATTAATGCATGTTAAAATATTATATGAAGTTGTATAAAAACATTTTCAATTTTAAGGGTCAATGCATAATTTTTATTATTTAGTTTTACTTTCATGCAAACTGGACCATACAATAACTGATTATATTTTTAACTGAAAAATATATATCAGCATTTGTTTTTATTAACACATAGCTTGGGCTTTAGGGAACTTTACTAATTTTAAAGTGAAGTAAGTAAGACTTTATGTACCTCTGATAAAATTTAATATAAAATAGATATAAATATCCCATAAATATTTAAATGTAGCTCAATAAAAATAATAAATCAAAGAATGAAAAATGCATAGAATCTGAGGAGGCTAAATATTATCATTAATATTATTTAACACATAGCTTTGGCGTTAGAGAATTTTACAAATTTTAGAGTGAAATAAGTAAGACTTTATGTACCACTTATAAAATCTAATATAAAAATAAAATAAATATCCCATAAATATTCAAATGTAGCTGAATAAAAATAATATATAAAAGAATGAAAAATACATAGACTATGAGAGTAGGCTAAATTTTTAATTTTCTAAAAAAAACTTTAATCAGCCGGGCTCGGTGGCTCAGCCTGTAATCCCGTGCCTTTGAGAGGCTGAGGAGAGTGGATTGCCTGAGCCCGCGGGTTCAAGACCCGCCTGGGCAGCGAGACCTCATCTCTACAATAAATCAAAAAATCAGCCGGGCGTGGTAGCGCACGTCTGTAATTCCGGCTACTGAGAAGGCTGAGGCGGAAGGATCGCCGGAGCCCAGCAGGTCGAGGCTGCAGTGGCCGGGATCGGCCACTGCACTCCAGTCTGGGAGACAGAGTGAGACTCCAACTCAAAAAAAAAAAACCAAAAAAAACTTTAATCAAGACTTGTCAAATAAAATATATAAGATGATCTCTTCAAATGTCTTCTCTACACACAATATTATTTCAAGAAATGTGCTCAAAGAAGATAGTTGACCAGAGAAATGTAAAGATATGTATGAAAAAAAGTTTAGATATAGGCAACTAGGAACAAGAGTTAAAAGAAAAATTAGTATCTGAAGAAAAAAATCCAACAAAATGGGAGAAAATATTTGCAGTCCATGCATCTGACAAAGGCCTAATATCCAGACTCTTTAAGGAACTTGAATTGACGGGAAAAAACAAATAACAAATAAAAAGTGAGCAAAAGCCGGGCTCGGTGGCTCAGCCTGTAATCCCGCGCCTTTGGGAAGCTGAGGTGAGTGGATTGCCTGAGCCCGTGGGTTCGAGACCCGCCTGGGCAGCGAGACCTCATCTCTACAATAAATCAAAAAATCAGCCGGGCGTGGTAGTGCGCGCCTGTAGTTCCAGCTACTCGGAAGACTGAGGCGGAAGGATCGCCTGAGCCCAGCAGGTCGAGGCTGCGGGGGCTGGGAGCGGCCACTGCACTCCAGTCTGGGCGACAGAGTGAGACTCCAACTCAAAAAATAAAAAAAAAAAAAAAGTGAGCAAAAGTCATAAAAAAAAAAGGAAGTCAAAGAAAGACATACAAGTAGCCAATAAACATATGAAAAAAATGTTCAGCATCACTAATCATCAGAGAAATGCAGATTAAAACCACAGTGAGATACCATCTTACACAGTCTAATAACAGAATGGCTATTATTAAAAAGTCAAAAAACAACAGACGTTGGCGAAGCTGCAGGGAAAGAACACTCACACAACTTGATGGCAGCGTCTGCAGACTTGTTCTACTCTTGTAAAAAGCAGTTTGGAGATTTCTCAAATAACTAAAAATAGCTTTATTATTTGACCTAGCAATCCCACTACTGGTTATACACCCAAAGGAGCATAAATCGTTCTACCAAAAAGACACTGGATATGCTTATCACAGCACTATTCATAATAGCAAAAATATAGAACCAATTCAGATGCCCACAGACAGTGGACTAGATAAAGAAAATGTGGTAAGTGTCCACTCTACTACACAGTCATAAAAAAAGAAATAAATCTTGTCTTTTGCAGCAACGTGGATGCTGCTGGAGGCCATAATCCTGAGTTATCACAGAAACAGAAAACTGAATACCACATATTCTCACATATAAGCACGAGCTCATCATTGGGTACACAGAGGCATAAGGTTGGAAACAACAAACACTGGGGATTCCTAAAGTGTGAAGAGAGAGAGAGTAAGGGTTAAAACAAACACCTACTGGGTACCACGCACAGCACCTAGGTGACGGGCTTAATAGAAGCCCAAACCTCATCATCATCCAATATAGCATGTACCCCTTGAGTCTAAAATGTTTTTAAAAGAATGAAAACCTATCACAGAAACAAAGAACCGAGTATCACATGTACTCACTCATAAGCAGACCTTGAACAACTATAGTAATACTATAAGAAAGGGATTGGCGGTAGTGGGAAACTACCAGGGGAAAGAGAAGTGAACCTCAAGTGTACTTGCATAATGAACACTTGTATACCTAGCCCTGAATTGTACCCCACAAACTTAAAATAAAACATTTTTTAAAAAATAAAGAAAAACCGAAAAAAATAAATACAAACATTTAGAATTGATGGGTGCTGTAAATTGAAAAGGTATAAAGTAAATATGAAAAGTGATTTTTCCCTGCATTCTAAATAATACATATTTTAAGGTAGACTAGGAAAAAATTCCTCAAAATTACAATAAATTAATAAAATCTATTATTTTATAAAATTCATTTTGAATCAAAAATTATCAACTATTTTAATTATTAGTTGTACAGCTCATTTTATGCCTAACAAAAATAAGTTGTAAATGTTAAAACATAAAATTAGATTTTTTTTACATTTTATGCAATTATGTGTGTGTAAAACAATTGAGGCTATAACACATAGAAAATACTGCTTACAACGTTGGTATAGTGTTTGATTGATGATTATAAAGAAAATACCCTTATGATGCAATGACCCTTTCCTTGTTTTCTCCTTTCTAGATGTAAAAATTGTCCTAACTTCTGGTATTTAATGTAATTATAGTCATTTTTATTTGTTTTATGATGAAAGTATCTCTAAAAAAGTTTTGAAGATTTCCTTGTTTTTAAAAATTTTTATTTTTACGTAAACTCATGCGTGCACAGTGTATGCCTTTGTAAAAAGAATGAATACATTGCTTTCTAGAATAAATGTCGTGATAGCTTGTGAGCCCTCAGATAAGCTGTGGTAATTAGATTCAACATATTTTTTTTTTTTTTTTTTTTCATTAATCAGTAGTTTTTATTATGGTTTTGTGGGGTACAGTTAAGGGTAGGTGTACAATGACGTTTCATTCAGGCACCCTGTAGATAAGAAGTGTTTTCCCATCCCCCGACAGATATTTGCTACTGTTAATCCCATCCCCCTCACCCCCATAGTTTCCCAGTACCATACGTCATTTTCTCATAGTATTGCATTGGATGTTCAAGGTCCATTATATGAGTGAGAACATGTGATATTCGGATTTTTGTTTTTGTGAGAGGTCACTCAGTATTATAGACTCTAGTTCCATCCAGGTTACTGCGAAATTCCTGATTTTGTTCTTTTTTATGGCTGCGTAGTATTCCATCGTGTATATGTACCACATTTTTTTAATCCAGTCCTCTTTTGATGGGCAGCATGGTTGTTTCCAGGTTCTTGCTATTGTGAACAATGCTGCGATAAACATACGTGTGCAGGTATCTTTTTTTTAGAGTGATTTGTGTTCTTCAGGGTATATTCCCAGTAGGGGGATTGCAGGGTCATATGGAAGGTCAATTTTTAGAGCTTTTAGGAATCGCCACACTGCTTTCCACAGAGGTTGCACTAGTTTACACTCCCACCAACAGTGTAGAAGTGTTCCCTTTTCACCACACCCTCTCCAGCAGCTGTTATTTTTTGAGTTGTTGATAATTGCCATTCTGACTGGAGTTAGGTGGTATCTCAGTGTGGTTTTGATTTGCATCTCCCTGATGATTAGTGAGGTTGAGCATTTCTTCATGTGTTTGTTGGCTGCTCGAATGTCTTCTTTTGTGAAGTGTCTGTTCATGTCTTTTGCCCATTTTATAATGGGGTTGTTTGTTTTCTTCTTTTCAGTACGCTTCAGTTCCTTGTAGATCCAGGATGTTAAGCCTTTGTCAGACCTAGAGTTGGCAAATACTTTTTCCCAGTCTGTAGGCTGTCTCCCTGCTCTCTTGATGGTTTCTTTGGCTTTGCAGAAGCTTGTCAGTTTAATAAGGTCCCATTTGTCTATCTTCTCTCTTAAGTCCTGTGGGTTTCGGGTTTTGTACAGAAATTGGATGCCAGTTCCGATTTCCATGAGAGTATTTCCTTCCTTTTCTAAGGTTCTTATGGTTTGAGGTTTTACATTTAGGTCTCTGATCCATTTGGAGTTAACCTTTGTGCATGGGGATAGATAGGGGTCCTGTTTCAATCTTCTGCATGTGGTCAGCCAATTTTCCCAGCACCATTTACTGAATAGGTTTTCCTCTCCCCATTGGTAGGTGGTGGGGGCTTTGTCGAAGATGAGTTGGTTGAGAAATTGAGGTTTTGCTTCTGGAATCTCAATTCTGTTCCATTGATCTATATGCCTGTTCCTGTACCAATACCAAGCTGTTTTGATGATTGTAGCTTTATAGTAAAGTTTGAAATCTGGTATTGTGATACCACCTGCTTTGTTTTTTTTGCTGAGGATTGTTCTGGCTATTCTTGGATGTTTGTGTTTCCATATGAATTCCTGTGTTGTTTTTTCTAGGTCTGAAAAGAATGTTGTTGGTAATTTAATGGGTATTGCATTGAATTTGTAGATTGCCTTAGGTAAGATGGACATCTTCACAATGTTGATTCTTCCGATCCATGAGCATGGGATATTTTTCCACTTGTTCATGTCGGCTTTGATTTCTTTGAGCAGTGTTTTGTAATTTTCATTGTAAAGGTCTTTCACGTCTCTGGTCAGGAAGATGCCAAGGTATTTCATTTTTTTTGTGGCTATTGTGAATGGAACTGTGTTTTTTATTTGGGTTTCTGTTTGTTTATTATTGGTGTAGAGAAATGCGATTGTCTTTTGTACATTTATTTTGTATCCTGAGACTTTGCCAAAGGCTTTTATCAATGTAAGGAGACCTTTGACAGATTCTCTTGGGTTTTCAAGGTACACCATCATGTCATCTGCATAGAGAGATAACTTGACTTCCTCTTTTCCTATTTGAATACCTCTGATTGCCTCCTCTTCTCTGATTGCTTTAGCCAGGACTTCCAATACTATGTTGAACAGGAGGGGAGAGAGTGGGCATCCTTGTCTAGTTCCAGTTTTCAGGGGAATTGGTTCCAATTTTTGTCCATTTAGGAGTATGCTGGCTGTGGGTTTCTCGTAGATGGCTTTTACTATTTTGAGGTATGTTCCCTGTATGCCTAGATGTTCAAGGGTTTTTATCAAGAAGGGGTGCTGGATTTTATCAAAAGCTTTTTCTGCATCTAGTGATATGATCATGTGGTTTTTGTTTTGACATCTGTTGATGTATTTAATTACATTTATGGTTTTACGAATATTGAACCAGCCTTGCATGCCAGG